>NC_136273.1:70393665-70463665 GCF_964187855.1 Myxine glutinosa
AGACATAATAAATATAAGCTTTATATATTTGATGAAGTGGATTATGGTTGAATTCAGCAAACAGATAAAAAGCTCAAGTAAATCAAGCATTAGTGATTAGAATGAGCTCTTTATTTAAAATTGTACAGCTATAGTAATTTATAATGTAAATACGACATTGCAAAAGGTATAAAATAAGAATATAAAATATGATGTTAGTGTTGCCGAGCAACCATTTGGAGTGTAAGCTCCATTGTCTTGGGTCGAATGACCGAGGCTGCACTGGCCGACTTTTATCAAGAGATATTTTCGTTTGCGGACATTTTCCGATGGTTTTGTGAGTTTTCCTGGGATTTTGCTTTCAAGTTGCATCAGTGGAATGCAACATTTCGGCTTTCTACGCAATCTGGTATATACGAAACATTATTTTCCCGTGACTGAGTCAGAGGTTCGAAAGAGCTCTACGTATTAGGTATTCGAGTCTGTAATGAAACCCAGATCATACAGGTAGCTCAAGGCGAGCGTGCTCCATCCAAGCGATCATTCCAACCTTACCACCGACGTGCACAGCGGACATGAGGAAAGCCGGCTTAAAGTTTCATACCGAAGGTGTGTGCTCCACGATGCATTACCCCCTGCTGGAAAGGCATCGCACACGTGTTTTTAGTCGGATCCAATTCCACCCGAAATGTAATATACCTTGGGACCAGACAGCTCCGAGGCATTTGTTCTCGTGATGATTCTGATAGAAAACAATTGGTAATACATTCAAGCGAAGGCACATTTGTAACTTGTTAAAATTATTCCAAATAAACTATGAAGAGGTGTAAGAATGAGAGGCAGCCAGTTATGCAAACAGACATGGCCAATTAACCAGTTTCTGTGGCGTTAATCCATAAAGCTTCCGCCCGGGATAAGCTTGGCCACCCCTCACCCCGCAACCCCCTTCACTCCCCCAATTCGCACAGTGTGCACCTTTTTCTCGAGGCTTACCTGAGACCCCTCGGCTCTGTTAACCGCCCGTTATCTCGTGCGCTGCAAGCAAATTACTCTTAGCGCTATCTCCTTACTCGGACAAGTTTTTAAATTATGAAAAAATGTGAATTCTCCTCTTTTCTTCCTGCAATGCTTTCGGCGGAGCGGACTGCGTGTGATGTGCAGACAGACAGATCCTGTAAATACCAATCAAATGAATACTCCCAGTCCCAACAGAACTACCTTTGGTATTCACAGCAAGCCTTTGCCTTCATGTTAACGTATTTCAAACTTCCCAGACGATTGGTTACCCGCGATGGTTTTGTAACCCAGCAATCAGCTGTTTCTTGCTCGATGAAAGAAGGCGTGGGAGGTACTGATGGAGTGAGTGGTCCACATTGGGTTCTCGTGACACCAGCAAAGCGGAGTCAGCAGGAGAGATGAGTGTGAGAGGGTGTGCGTGGGTGGAAGTCGAGTGGGGGTGTGGACGGCGATGGGAGGGTGGAGGGGGCAGGAGGCGGTGGTGGTGGGGGGTTCGTTCACTCGCACAGAAGCCGCCATTCATCGGAAATCACAGTGGGGGAGACGAGGAGAGTGATGCAGAGGCTGGAAGGCTCAAGGAACATCTGCCAAACTTTCTAATCGTATTCAACTTTCTTAATGAGCCGTGAGGCCTGGGAGGACGGGATGGGCTGCTGTGGGGTACACTGTGGGACCTTTACGAGGCTTAGGGGGCGGCCTCGTGTTGACAGCCGAGAGATGCCCTTGCTGGCACCGGGTGTAGCAGAGCATCAGGTGCCCAGACGGCAATGCGGCCAACGGTCCCCTAAAACAACCCTAATAAACCCCCTCCATCACTCACTCCCCTCCCTCAGGAAGAGTCAATTCTGGACAAATATTCAAAGATGAAGAGTTGTCAACACTCTCACCTCGAAGGAAACTCGTGTGATGGTGTTATATTGGCCGAAGATGGAGGAAGGAGACATTTCTGAGAAGATGACTTTGTGCATAGGGTAGTAGTTCCAACAAGGAACGCGAATGATGAGAACAGGTGAATTGTTTCAGATATCATATGCGGTTATATAAAGCTCTTTATAACCACCGACTGATTGATATTAATATTCGGTGCCTTCCGGGAGTCGGAGAAAGCTGATATTTGGCGTGCCGACGGACATCCAAACAGGAAAACCAGGAAAAATCTCAGAACCGTCAGAAAGCATCCGTAAATGAAAATTTACATTAAAAAAACATAAATGCATACATGAAAAATAATTAACAACCTCATTCAATAGCTAGCATTAAAAAATTGTAATTTCTATAACTGTAAACTGTGAAATGAAAATCTAAATGAAAATTTACGTAAAAACAGTAAACACTTCCATCAAATAAAAAAAATGAAACTAGAGCAATGCGACTGTCGCCAATATGCCTCCGCATAGTCCCACAACAGGTAGATGCCCTCGTTCCCTGTCCTAAAAATAAACAAGTTTGATTTAAATCCCTTCAGCTGTTTTCAAGTATCACATTTTCATCAGCCATGACAGATTTCACATCGATCAGTGAAGCGGTTTCGGAGAAGGATTTTTTTTTAATATCGGCTTTCAAGCTCATATGGCTGCTACACCACATGACGTATGACCTTTAAGAAATGTACACTCTGCATATGTATGGGTAGGGGATCACGTTTGTGAAGTTTTGGGTTGATCGGATAAGGTTCGTTTTTCTGTCCACGATGGCTGCCAAACCAAGGAACTTACATCATCATTTTCAAACTTTATGCAACAGTGCTGTTAGATGATATTTTTTAAATTTCAGATTGATAGACTAAGTGGTTTCAGAGATTTAATTATTTAATATTTTCCTTCAATCCAATATGGCTGCCACACCATGTTACCAATGATGTTTTTGTGATCATCTTTTAATCGCCATGCCTAGTTAATGACCCACATAAAGTTTTGAGTCAATCAATTTGGTGTTTTGGGAGCAGATGATTTTTTAAGGTTTTAGGTTAAATCCAATATGGCTGTCAAACCATGTGATTTTTAGGATAAGGAATTAGATTAAAACATTTTTGGCTGGTAGACCACTTCACCTATGATGTCATCATTATCATCATATCATGTTCTCTGTTGGGAGTACGACAATGTGCCAAGTTTCAAATTTTTCCATTCAGCAGTTTCCGAGAAATCATTTTTTAATTATTTTAATTTAAATTATTTAATTATTTAATTACAAAGTGATGCTGAAGAATCACTTAAAAAATTAAATAATTCTCATATCCGAATCCATATTCAGATCTTCACCAAAATCAAATCGCTTCTTCCTTGTCATACACACAACCCGTCCATCAAGTTTCGTCCAAATCCGTCCATAACTTTTTGAGATATCCTGCTATGTATCATTATTGGCCCGATCTCCCAAAGGTGAGGAATCACTTTTAAATTATAGTTGCCGAATCCAAATCCGGATCTTCACCAAAATCTAATCATTTCGGCCTTGTCACATTCGCTACATCTCTGTCAAATTTCGTCCGAATTTGTCTCCAATTTTTGAGATATCTTGTTCACAAACAAACAGACAGGGGTGAAAACACAACCTCCACCCACCTTTGGTGGCGGAGGTAAATAGTCAGCCTGGCGGAGGTATGCTCTCCACCAAGTGCCGTTCTAGTTTTAGTATGTTTCTTTCATTGTCCATAAGTTTGCGTGTACTTTCTTCCCTTTTTCTTGTTTATGTAATTGTTTTTATTTATTTTTTTGTATACAAGATCGAGGCTCGTGAAAGAGCGAACATTAATCACACAAAAAGTCAAACAGACACATAAAACATATAATAAGGGGAGCGGTAGACAAGATGGGGAGAGAGAGGGAAGCACACAAGTACAACAGCAGAGAACAGGGTCATCGGGAGATCTGTGGGAGGGGGAGGGCTTGGGGGGAGGAGGCATGGAAGGGGGGGGGGGGGGTGGGAGAAGTATAAAACACATGGACACTGCTAGGACTTCCAGGAAAGAAGTCGGAATTTCAAAAAAGTGGATCTGGGGTGAATTATCGGGGGTAGAAAAGATCAAGGTTTTGGATGGGGGAAGATAAGAGATGGTGGTGAACAGCTGTTTTAAAGACTTGGAGGGAGGAGTGGGATTGAAGAGAGTGAGGGAGTTTGTTCCAGAGGAGGGAGTTTGTTCCAGAGGCGGGAGAAAAGAGGAAAGAAAGAGTGAAGGTGAGCAGAGAGTCCTGATTTTGGCAGTTTCACCAGAAGAGGGTTGCTGGCAGATATTGTGCGACCTGTGGGAATATTTGGGGGACAGAGCACAGACAGGGCTGGAGGGGGGGGGGCAAGGCCGGAGAGGAGTCTGGAGAAGACAGAAAGACCACCAACCTGCCTGCCGGGAGTGAGTGACAGGCCCTCGGAGTTAGCTTCATCGTGGGAGATTCCAATTATTCTGAAAGCTTTGGTTTCAACAACGTGAAGCTGAGCTAGGTGTGTAATGATTTGCTTTCTAAATGTTTACAAATGAAAAGATCTCTAGTGTCTTTGACCTCGAATGCATTCAAAGGAAATGTCGGACCCCGAGAACTCTGTGGAAGTATTAGGCCCCTGCCGATCACGTACAAACCATCACAACGTCCCTTCTTGGGCAACATTTGGTGAAATGACATTGTCAAGGTGTTTTACTCAAAAGCAAGTAAAATGGTCACCATCAAATCCATGTGGAGATCCTCCATTAAAGGTTGAACGTTATATGCATGGAGGAGCCAAAATGGATGTTTTATTGACATTTCGTCAAAGATCATCTCATTTGTGTCAGTGTGGATGAATTCACATCATCCCAGTAAAATGTCCCAGAAGACGAGATTTAATGGAAGCTTCACTTGCAGAAAATAAAATTGAAAAAGAGCAGAAGTTGAGGAGCAAATAAAGGAATGAGAATAGGCTGGAAGAACCCTTTGAAGATTATCCCAAAAAGTAGTGGAAGTGAATAAGACTGAGTTTAGGTGTGAGTCTCTTGATCATTTGTATAATGGGAAGGTGCGGGGGGAGGGTTGTGCTCAGATAGGAGGGGGTGGTAGGAGGGGAAAAGCAGGGAAGGAGGTGGTAGCAAGGGAGGTCATGGCCTAAGGGTCAGAGGTTATTGATCAAACCTGTGACCCTAATCCCCGGTTATTCCAGCGACCGTGGGGTTTTTTTTCACTTCATGGCTCAGGTTACAAAGACAACCAGGGTGGGAGTGCCGGCTATGACGAGAGAAGGGAACAGAGGAGGAGGAGGAGGAGGAGGAGGAGGAGGAAAGAAGAAAACGAAGAAAATAAAGGAACTGCTGCCTCAGAGTGTTCAGGGTGAGGACAAGAGGGCCATTTCAATGAGAGATGTGTGAATATGGGTGGTGTCATCGTCTTTGGGATCCTAAACCGAGACTGCTAAGTTGGGTATTCGCTTCCAAATTCACAACTACAGTTCACACCAGTGTCACACACATTGTGTCAAGTACTCTGCATGTTTAGTGAAGGAAAAGGGTTTGTGAAGAGCAGCGTGTGGATGAGGCCTGATCGTCCGGCTAATAAGGGGCCATGAACTTAAGCTGCAAATGGAAAGTGCTTCCCAATTTAGGATCAATGAACTCGTGGTCATCGGGTATGCCCAATGTTACACTGCAGCAATTGACTAAAATCAATTGTCATGTGGCCAGTGGAGGGTAAATCTTTATATCAAGAAGGAAAAGCAAACAGGGAATTCCATGGGTGGTTTGTAAGATTCCATAAATTCATCGAAGACTTTATGTATGGAGAGAATGGACAACAAATAAACACAACATGCAGATGAAAGAGTTTGATAGTGTTTTTGCATGTGTATATATATGTATATACAGTCACGTGAAAAAGTAAGTACACCCCAAGTAAAGTTTTGACTTTTTCAACAAATTTCAACATACAGCTATTTGATCTTCATTTCAACAATATTGACAGATAAAGGTGATATAATCTATCTATAATTCCAGTAATCTCTGTGTGTTTGTTTGTACGTTTGTACGTTTGTACGTTTGTTTGTCTGTGACCGCTGTTTCTCGACAACCACGGGTCCGATATACTTTAAACTTGCCAGGTATATTGCTGGGGACCCGAGGATGTGCCTTTTCAAGGTTTCATATTAATCGGACAATTACTTACCGAGCTATGTCCAAAAAACGATTCAACCAATCAGAGAGCAGCGAGCTATCGCGTGTGCCGAACGTGGCGGACACACTCTGCCTCGGATGGCACATTTGAGAGCGTATTCATTTATTTCACGTTTGCAAACTATGTTGGCGCTATGTTGGCGTTAAACTATGTTTTAAAACTAATAAAAACCATTTCATGTAAATAGAGGGGGGGGGGGGGGGGGATTGTCACTGTACTCGCACGAGCAGATGGCGGAAGTGCCTGACCGCCAAGTGAAGTCCGAGCAACTCGCGGTCGAAGGTACTGTAACGGCGTTCGGGCGGGCGAAGCTGCCGGCTAAAGAACGCCAGCGGTTGCCAAGCTCCGTTTTAAAACTAATTAAAACCCCGGGGGGATTGTCACTGTACTCGCAAGCCGTTCGCCGTTCGCTTTGGCGTTGCGAATATACCAAAACATTTCATGAACCAAACCATTTCATGTAAAGCGTTCGCCGTTCGCTTTGGCGTTGCGAATGGACCAAAACATTTCATGGACCAAACCATTTCATGTAAATAGAGGGGGGGATATAATTTTAGATATAGATATAGTACGGGCATGCCCTAGTATAACAAATATCATGAAACATTTACATTTTATAGTCCATTGTATCATTTAAATAAACATAAATGCTAATTTCGCATGTGGAAAAAGTAACTACACCCTTGGCTGTAATAGGTGGTATTGCCCCCTTTGGCAGAAACAACCTCAAGTAGGTGTTTCTTATAACTGAATCTCTGACATCGACTGGGAGAAATTTTTGCCCACTCCTCCATGCAGAATTCTTTCAGCTGTGCGATGTTTGAGGGGTTTCTTGCATGCACAGCTCGTTTCAAATCCCCCCACAACATCTCGATGGGATTTAGATCTGGGCTGTGACTTGGCCAGTCCAGAACCCTCCATTTCTTTCTTTTCAGCCATTCCTTGGTGGATTTACTGGTATGTTTAGGGTCATTGTCATGGTGCAAGATCCACCTTCGGTTGAGCTTCAACTTTCCGACAAATGGCCTCACATTATCCTCAAGCACCCTGTGGTACAATGATGAATTCATAGTGGATTCTATGATGGTGAGCTTCCCAGGCCCTGATGCAGCAAAGCTGCCCCAAACCATAATATTTCCACCACCATGCTTTACAGTTGGTATCAGGTTCTTGTGGTCAAATGCTGTCTTTGGTTTTCTCCAAACAAGTCTTCTGGTACTGTGGCCAAATAGCTCTACCTTTGACTCATCTGTCCATAGCAAATTGTTCCAGAAGTGCTGGTCTTTGCCTCGGTGTTCATTGGCAAACTTTAGTCTTGCCCTAATGTTTTTTCTGGACAGCAAAGGTTTCCTCCTGGCACACCTCCCATGTCGATCAAATTTGTGCAGCCTCTTTCTAATGGTAGACTCGTGCACTTTGACATCAACAGTGGCAAGAGCTACCTGTAGGTCCCGTGATGACATTCTGGGGTTCTTCGAGACTTCTTTCAGCATCTTGCGGTCTGCTCTTGGGCTGAACTTGCTGGGGCGGCCTGGCCTGAACAAGTTGGCAGTTGTTTGGAATCGTCTCCACTTGTCGATGATCTTCCAGACAGTCGAATGATCGATTTCAAATTGTTTGGAGATCTTTTTAAATCCCTTCCCAGACTCGTAGGCATCTATATTCTATAACCTTCTTTCTGAAGGCCTCAGAGAGCTCTTTTGATCTAGGCATGGTGATGCTGCACACTTCAACAACAAAGAGCAAACCAAACTAAATGTCTGAGGTTTAAATAAGACAGGTTCCTCCAAGATCCTCTCTAGCGATGTTCTAATCATTTGCACCTGAGCTGGTGCACCTGATTCTAATTTTAGGTATTTGAAGTCGTGATAAATGTAGGGGTGTACTTACTTTTTCCACATGTGAAATTTGCATTTATGTTTATTTAAATTATACAATGGACTACAAAATGTAAATGTTTCATGATATTTGTTATATTATATCACTTTTATCGATCAATATTGTTGAAATGAAGATCAAATAGCTTTATGTTGAAAAAGTCAAAACTTCACATGGGGTGTACTTACTTTTTCACGTGACTGTATATATGTGTATATATTGCTACGGTTTTGAGGTTTGTAAAGTGAGCTCAATAAAGGTTAAAGGTTTCCCCCCATAGATAGTCACACAAGCAACATGTAGCCTCGTTTGTAGTATAGTTATGTCTTAGTATGTGTGAGAGTAGGCCCTTTCCAGTGTTAATTCTGCATTGTGTAAAGACAGGAGAATAGGTCCTACTTCTGCAAACCATTCTACCTCTACAGGTGCGATCCATTTTGCTACCCTTTGCTTGCTCACTAGTCGAGTTAACACGGGGTAGGCCTAAAAAGGTGGGGGTGGCGTTGAGGTCGGAGCGGCAGAGGCGATGACGGTAAGAATGAGCCGCCAATCAGAGCTCAGAGGTGGCGGTGCCAGAGGGCGTGGTGAGAAGAGCCTGGTGAGTTCCAGAAGGTTTGCGGGGCGTGCCCATATAACCCGATGCGTAAAGCCCTCAACAGGACTTGCAGAGGGAAGGACTTGCAGAGGAGAGGGAGGACTTGCGGCACAGAGCTTGCGATAAGGGGACTTGATGAGAGAACTCGCATTGTACCGCTTGATGAGCTTGACCATCGCATGAGAACGCGCACGCTAACCAACACCCAGTGAATTGAGGAAGAAGAGTTGGTCGATAGATATACGCGGGCGCAGCCAGGCGCGTTTATAACGAACTTGCGCATTTCAGCCAAGCGAGTGAACGAGGCTGAGTAACCGCCGGCCGCGATAAAGTCCGCCCTCTACCGTTCGCCCCGATATATCGCCTTTGCTCGAGAGACACGCTACGTGGCCCTGCCTTCGCCGATCTCCATCTTCACGGACGTGCTGGGGATCGTGGAGAGCTGGGCGAGAACCATCCTTGGACGCGCTGGGGAACACCTGCCCATCTGCAATACCCCGTGTGAGTGTGGGAGACGGGCCCGTTGTCTTTGGGATAATTAAGACTGTATAAGGATTTCTCTGTCTCTCTTCGTCCTGAACTGTATATACGTGTGGTAATCATTAAACCTATCTGTTCTTCCTTTCTTCTTGATTCGATCGTTCCCGTGGTTTCTCCAATTGACTAAGCGTGGCACGAACAAGATCGCTTAAATCGGGTTCCATTAATTATAACTGCGAGGATCACGTGTACGCAAACCGCTCGGCGTACTCCAACCTCACGTGGTTCGTGTGAGGCTTGTTTCCTCGTTTCCGTGGCGGCGCGAGTACTTCGGTACGAGTGAGAATTTGGTCCCGGAACCCTATTTCGCACCCGCCCGGAAAGGACGTAATAAGTCTCGGTTCGCGCCAGGCCAGTAAAGACAAGGGGATTAATCCCCCCTTGATAAGGGGAAGAAGGCCGGCGAGAGAACCATAACATTTGGTAGTCAGGAGTGGGATTTGGAACCTGGGACAAAATTTTTAGACCAAATTTTGGACACCAATTGTACATATTGGCCGCAACAATTGGTGTCAGGAGTTTGGGATAGGACCCGAAGTGCGTTTAACGCACTCAAATTACGAGCGCCCGAAATTTAGTATTAAAATCCTAAATTGTAAATTCGTGCCATGGCTAGCCAAAGCGATCGAATGCCGGTGGGGGTAGAAGAGGAGGTAGATAACGAGGAATTAATGACCCAGGACCCACGGGACTGAATTGGGAGAAGAGGAGGACGTTGATGAGGGGCCGGCAGTAGGGGAAGAAAATGGCGGCGCCTCACACGTGGCAGCGGCAGCTGAGCCCGCTGTACAAGACTGGTTGGGCATTGAACTATTGCTAATTCAGATGAATGCAAAAATGGATGCAAGGAGGGAGGAATCCAGGTGTGATATGGAAAAAATGGGGGAGAACATTGGGCACATGTTGAGCGAAGAGGTCGCATTGGTACGCGACGGGGTAACATGGTGTGAAAAATGCGTAGGGAGCGAGCTTGGGCAGAGCATGGCCGGGTGGACCGAGGGGATAGAAATCGCGACTCGGGGTGTGGAAAAGCCGACGGCCGTCGAATTGGATAAAGAAATGTCGGGAGCGCTGGGGAAGGTCGAATTGGAAGACGAAATTTTATGGGCGCCGACGGTCGAGATAGAAAAAGAAATAATTCAAATTGAAGGAACAATTGGGGCCGAAGAAACGGCAGAATCAGAAATTAAATCGGAGAAAGAAATGGAATGTCCTCAAAGTCCGTGTTCGCATTGCGATGCCGTGCTTGCTAACCCCAATGAAAGTTTGCAGGTGCTGCTGGCGGAGAAGAGAATCCCCAAGGTGAGTAGGGGTGTGTATGGCGGGAAAAGATTTTTGGCACGCTTGGGATTGAGACGCAGCCGGGGCGCTTGTGGAAGGTCCTTTGTACGGTGTACGAGAGCGAATGGCGCGCGTGTGAGAAAAAAGTGTGCGCCAGAGCGTGGGTGTGTAAACAGGAGAGTGTGTTCCAGAGTGCGAGGGAGAATGCACACCGGAATGTATGTGGGAAGAGTGTGTCGAAGACGAGTGTGTTACAGAGTGTGCAATGGCCGAGGAGAGTGTGCAGGAGTACACACCAGAGCGCGTGACGTGTGTACCGGGAGAGTGCACAGCCGTGGTTGTTACTGAGTGTGTAACGGGAGAGTGTACGTGAGGGTGTGCGATGGCCAAGTGTGTAACGGAGTGTGTGGAAGGGATGAGTGCACCAGGGTGTGCACCTGAGTGTGTAAGGGAAGAGAGTGCACGAGAGCGTGCTGTAATAGAATGCAGGGAATGTATGGGAGGCGCTGGAGCGCCGCGTTTTCCGAGTGTGGAACGGGTCGCGTGTGGTGAGAACGCGGCCCGAGCAGCGTTTAGCGCGACGTATAGCCGACACGAGCCCTCGGTGCGTGGTGTGCTTTGGGGATCGTTGCCGCGGCGGTCTCACAAGGAGTGACGTGCACGATTCGTGCCGGGCCCCGCCCTGTATGGTCGGTGCCGTGCCTTGGCGGGAAAGGCGATCGGCACGGTTCGTGCGGAGGTAGGAGAGGTCGGGCCCTGCCTTCGCCGATCTCCATCTTCGCGGACGTGCCGGGGACCGTGGAGAGCTGGACGAGAACCATCCTTGGACGCGCTGGGGAACACCTGCCCATCTGCAATACCCCGTGTGAGTGTGTGAGATGGGCCCGTTGTCTTTGGGATAATTAAGACTGTATAAGGATTTCTCTGTGTCTCTTCGTTCTGAACTGTATATACAGTCATGTGAAAAAGTAAGTACAGCCCATGTAAAGTTTTGTCTTTTTCAACATACAGCTATTTGATCTTCATTTCAACAATATTCATAGATAAAGGTGATATAATATAACAAATATCATGAAACATTTACATTTTGTAGTCCATTGTATAATTTAAATAAACATAAGAACAAATTTCGCATGTGGAAAAAGTAAGTACACCCTCGGCTCTAATAGGTGGTATTGCCCCCTTTGGCAGAAACAACCTCAAGTAGGCATTTTTTTATAACTGTCTACCAGTCTCTGACATGAACTGGGAGAAATTTTGCCCACTCCTCCATGCAGAATTCTTTCAGCTGTGCGATGTTTGAGGGGTTTCTTGCATGCACAGCTCGTTTCAAATCCCCCCACAACATCTCGAGGGGATTTAGATCCGGGCTTTGACTTGGCCATTCCAGAACCCTCCATTTCTTTCTTTACAGCCATTCCTTGGTGGATTTAGTGGTATGTTTATGGTCATTGTCATGTTGCAAGGTCCACCTTCGATTGAGCTTCAACTCTCCGACAGATGGCCTCACATTATCCTCAAGCACCCTCTGGTACAATGAAGAATTCATAGTGGATTATATGATGGTGAGCTGCCAAGGCCCTGATGCAGCAAAGCTGCCACAAACCGTAATATTTCCACCACAATGCTTTACTGTTGGTATCAGGTTCTTGTGGTCAAATGCTGTCTTTGTTTTTCGCCAAACATGTCTTCTGGTACTGTGGCCAAATAGCTCTACCTTTGACTCATCTGACCAGAGCACATTGTTCCAGAAGTGCTGCTCTTTGCCTTGGTGTTCATTGGCAAACTTTAGTCTTGCCCTGATGTTCTATCTGGACAGCAAAGGTTTCCTCCTGGCACACCTCCCATGTAGGTCAAATTTGTGCAGCCTCTTTCTAATGGTAGACTCGTGCACTTTGCCATCAACAGTGGCAAGAGCTACCTGTAGGTCCCGTGATGACATTCTGGGGTTCTTAGAGACTTCTTTCAGCATCTTGCGGTCTGCTCTCAGGCTGAACTGGCTGGGGGCGGCCTGGCCTGAACAAGTTGGCAGTTGTTTGGGATCTTCTCCACTTGTAGATGATCTTCGGGACAGTCGAATGATTGATTTAACATTGTTTGGAGATCTTTTTAAATCCCTTCTAGGTGGAAGAGAGGCAGGTAGAAAGCATGTCACAGACGTCCATCGGGCTTAAAGCTCCCGCAGTCTCTTTCCATCGATCATCTTCCATCAAACGCCGGTTTGCTACCTCAATCGCCAGGGCTATCGGCACGTTGGTAAATAAAGACACAACATCAAACGAAACCATGGTCTCGTGTGCTTCGATGGTGAGCTGCTTCACTCTTTCAGCAAATGCTGTGCTATTGTGTACGGTTCGCTCTGTTGTCCCCACCAAATGCTTCAAAATGTTTGCCAAAAACTTGGATAGAGCATATGACGGACCATTAATACAGGAAAGGATTAACCGTAGCGGAAATCCCTCTTTGTGCACTTTCGGTAGCCCGTAGGCCCTGGGAGCCATGCCCTTACTGCTGTACAGACATTTGTACGCCGCAGCTGATAGTCTACCAGTCGCTTTTACCAGGTTATTTTAAGCCGTTAATATGCGGTTGATTTTTGAATTTGGTCAGTAACGTCTCCGTTCACGAGAGCGGTGTGATACGGTTTCATTGGCTGTCCAGCTTTGCCCACCCCACTTTGCATATACCCCGCCCACTTTGCATATAAGGGGATGTTGAGATGATTTTATCACTCTTGAGGAAGATTAACGGAGGCGTGTGGCTTCACATGTTGTTAATCGAAACGTTGTCATTGTTTGTTCAATTAAAGGTTGGAGATCTTACCATGGAGTCATATATATATATATATTATATATACATACATATATATATATATATAAATATATATATATATATATATATATAAATATATATAGCTCGTGGAGGACATTGGACATACAACACCTGCAGGAAAAAGGCATTAGTAGACTTCAAGTAATCGTATATGGGAGGAGATGAAACAGATCAACCTGCTGGAAAATTGTTACAGGAGTTGGAAGAGAACTGGAGATTTTGTTTTTTGTGTCATCATGAATTGGATCTCTGAGATGAGAAAAATCATGACAAAGGTGAAGTAAGTAGGGAAGGTGGGGGAGTAATACCCGGAGGATGTAAAGTGGATATGATGAGGTCAACTCTAAGGAAATAAGTAGGCCTATAGAAGGTGTTAGGTATGCCTAATATCAGGAAAGGACAAAGAGAGAAATTGTGAAAAAATTAACGAAACACATCAAGGGCTTTGTATAAGTAATAACTATTTCAAACAATCGTTGTTATAAGTACGTTCAACAGTAAAGGTAGAAAGGAATGTTTTCTGGTTCACACCTTTGCTTAAACATCGTTTTTCATCCACGGCAATCAATTCCACAAACCGATCATGGAGTCCCTATGCATCCACAAATAGCATGTACACGTTGACTAATCCATGGTATCAGTTGGAGAACCAGAGATGTCATCTGGAATCAAAATCTATCACTGAAAGAAGTGTCTGTTTTCCTCATGATTTATTCGCCCCCATTGGACTTGGTCCGAAACGGGGGCTTATGGATTAGGTCTCATCCAACCGTGTCTGTCTGTCTGTCTGTCTGTCTGTCCGCCCATGCGTCCGCAACCATATCTTGGAGATGTATGAACCAATTTTGTTTAAACTTGGCACAAAGACAACACATGATGGTAAACATATGCACATCATTTTCTTTCGAGATCAGACCAAAGGTGGCCGACTGGAAGCCATTTGGTTTCTTAAACGTGTCCCCAGCCATTTATTGAACATGGATGGTCCGATTTTGTTCAAACTTGGCACAACGACAGTACATAACGGCATAGACATGCACCTCACTTTATTTTGCCATCTGATCAAAGATGGCAGACTGGCGGCCATTTTACTTGTAACTTTACTTGAACATGTCCTCGAGCATTTCTCAGACATGCATTTACCGATCTTGTTCAAACTTGGCACAAATCCATGGCATGAGAGTATACATATACAGAAGATTTTGTTTTGTTATCTGACCAAGATGGCCGACTGACAGCCTAATAAAAATGGTACTAATGGACAGATATTAATCCATTTACCTGATTGTAAAGCTAATGATACATTTACTTGCTTGGAAAGCTAATAATCCATTTACCTGGTTGGAAAGCTAGTAATCCATTTACCTGATTGGAAAGCTAATAATCCATTTACCTGGTTGGAAAGCAAGTAATCCAATTACCTGATTGGAAAGCTAATAATCCATTTACCTGATTGGAAAGCTAGTAATCCATTTACCTGGTTGGAAAGCAAGTAATCCAATTACCTGATTGGTAAGCTAATAATCCATTTACCTGATTGGAAAGCTAGTAATCCATTTACCTGGTTGGAAAGCTAATAATCCATTTACCTGGTTGGAAAGATAATAATAATTTACTTGGTTGGAAAGCTAATAATCCATTTACTTTCTGAAGCATTGCGGTTACATCGGTCATTTTAATATATAATGGTATTATAACTATTATGAACAAACATATCATTATCAATGTTCATACCCAAATTCCTACCTGCTCTTCTCCCAAAGTCATCCTTTCTGTTATTCCCAAATAACCGCTTTGAATACACATACAATGGTGAGTTCGGAGAAATCTGCAGCGACAGTTTATATGAAGTGAAAACCGAGTTTAAAATGATAATAATGGATTAATCACAATGTATTATAATGGCCAGCGTTCGTGGGCAGCCTAGCATGCCATGGTATAGAAACGCCACGTCTGGCATTCAGGGCCACAACCCTCTGTAAACAATTAATTGCTTCATTACCTTCCTAATTTCATAATTATCAGCTTTGTTAACCGATCTGTGCTAAATACTACATTACACTTTTGGTTTTATTCATTTATGTAATTATCATATAGGAATAGGAGGCTGGATAGACCGTTTAATTGCATGCGGCAATCCCAAGTTATCCAGCTATGGCCATGAATTCCATGATCCCTCATGGATTCCGATCCCGTCTAGACTTTGTGTGAGCAATGACTCCATCTTTCCTGATTCGGTTTCCTTCAGACGACTCCAATGCAGTTCTTGGTATTTTGTTTGTATGTTTGTAGCATATCCTGAGGCTCTATGGATTTTCCCTTCTCCGCAGACGGACCTCTGGTGGGACATCAGTATCATTTAATTGTTCTTTTTAATTATTCTTTGTCAAGGATGATAAAATCGTTACATTCTTATATATGTACACTTAATAATATATTTTTATTATTCAGGATGTGTGATCAAAGCCCATGAAATATTGAAGAGAGGCTTGTAGTGTCGGTGTCGATGCACGAACGAACACGGACCGAACAGAAAATCCCAGACATCTTGGGTTCGCTTCTTGAACGTTTTGGAAATGATGTGAGAATGGGAAGATAAAGCCTTTACAGCAGGTGTGTTTTCGATGCACCACAAAGTGGTCCATCCGCACCCCGCTTTCAACATGTTCAGGTTCTTGAGACCTCCATTGATTGGTCTCCAAATACGTCAACCCATAAAAGTCGGCGGGAACTGGTCATCCCCTGAAATACTATATGCAGAACGTCATGAAACAAGACATGTCAGTGTGCTTGCATAACAGCGGCGATCATACAAAAAAGTTGGACCGAACGAGAAACACCCGCCCATGTATTTATATATATATATATATATATATATACAGGGTGATTGAAAAGTAACTCCCTATTTTAAAATACTTATAATTTATTTCTTAACTATAATTTTTACAAGAAATGGATATAAGAAGAAAGCGTATAGCATGAAGTTTTATTTAAATTTCGATATGGGCACCAGAATTCACCACCAGCTTCTCAAGCCGCCCAGGAACCGCATCAACTGATTTCACCAGGAACACTTGTGGGATGGAAGACATAACTTCTCGTATTCGCCCTTCAAGTTCTTCCAAAGTCGTTGGTTTGGTACAGTAGACTTGCTCTTTTACCCAACCCCAAAGAAAAAAGTCACATGGTGTTAAGTCAGGGCTCCTGGCTGGCCACTCATATGGACCACGACGACCCATCCATCTCCCAGGGAAGTGGGCATTCAGCCATTCACGAACAACAATAGCAAAATGTGGAGGAGCGCCATCTTGCATGAAAATCAAATCTTCAACATTCTCCGAAGCACTGATAAATTGGCCAGATTTCGTCTTGCCGCATGGTGAGGTACCTTTTGGCATTCATGGTATCGCGAAGAATGAAGGGACCTACAATCCTTTCCGAAGTCATTCCACACCACACCGTTACCTTGGGCCGATATTGCGTTTTTTCAGAAATAACACGAGGATCTTCTCCTGCCCAGTAATAGCAGTTGTGACGGTTCACAAACCCACCGATGTGAAATACTGCTTCATCAGACCAGAGGATATTTTTAAAGAGATCAGACCAATCTTCATACCAAGCCAGCATCACCTCCCCAAACTCCATGCGAATGTCGCAGTCTTCAGCAGAGAGTGCTTGACAGTAGTGCGGCTTCCAAGCATGCCATTTAAGCTCCCTTTTGCGCACAGTTCGTACTGTGTGAAAGGAGAGCCCACTTTCCCTTGCTGCTTGTCAAATTGACTTTCTTGGGCTATGTGTAAACATTTCTTGAACTGCTTGCACTGTCTCCGGGTCACTGGACTTGGAAGGGCGACCGCTCCTTCGAGTATCAGATACAGATCCTGTAGCCATGAGTTTTGCATGACAATTCTTGATCATCTTTGCCTCAACTTGAGCATGTGCTCCTTTAATGGTCCTCCACCATCTTTGCACTTGAACAACGGATTTCCAAACTTCGTAACGTGCCGCTAGCTGGGCACGCTCCTGCAGGGTAAGACGTCCAGCCATGTTTGTAGGGCTTCCGAATTTCAAACAAAAAATAATCTGAAAAAAAACCAACAGATTAAATTCTCATACATTAAGGAACAAACACTAAAAATTTGAGAAAAATATTACAATAAATAAATAATTTCTAAATATTTTGCTGCTTGTCAAATTGAGCATATATCTCGCGCTTTATATTTCACCTGTATGCAGCATACAAGTTGGCAGGATGGCCTGGACTGGAGGTACGCACACTTGACTCTAAAGTCTAAACTGTCCAGCCTGGGTTTGAATCCCGACCCAGCTATAACCTGTCATGGGTGAATCACAGGCAGGGTGATTCATCAATGGGTGTACCGCTAAACTGGGCGCCCCGTTTGCGTCCCATTAGTTGTTGGATGTTAAGGATCTCACCGTGTTTTCCACAAAGAGAAGGCGAGCTATCGCCGGCACTCTGAACAAGTTGTGGCCTGGCATGCTCTTCTCCTCTGCCGTTATATACGTAAATGTTATAAACAAAATATATCTGCCGTTATAAACAAAAATGCAGCGATATACGGCAGAGATACTGTACTTGCACGGCAAGATAACCACGTGACCGGGTGGCGAAAGCTCGTAACTCAGATCTCGGCTCGCATCTCAAAGCAATAAACCGCCCGAGCGACGGCTCGTATCTCGAAAAACTCGTAAGTTGGGGCACTCGTAAGTCAAGGTTCCACTGTATATATATATATATATATATATATATATATATATATATATATATATATATATATGTATATATATATATATATATATATATATATGTATATATATATATATATATATATATATATATATATATATATATATATATATATATATATATATATATATATATTGTTACGGACCGCGGATAAGGTGTTGATTTGCCGAGCGGATGGCGACCGCGGCCCGAACTATTAACAATTACTAAGACCCGATTCCTTAAACATGGGCCAAATCGTGCCACAGGTTTTCAATGGGGAAAAGACAAAGATGACACGGATGTGAAGAAGAGGAAGACGAAGGCAAAAGGTTGGAAATACTACTATTATTTATTTACTATTTACACAATTGAAAGAAACCAAGGAGGAGGAAGGATAATAAAATAAAGCAGAAAGAGGGACGGACCAGAAGGACACAGTGAAAATTCTCGCTTACCTATTACAGTCTTAATTAATACCCTGGACAGAACAAACAAAAGACGGACTCACACGAATGGGGAATTTGCAGGCAGGAATGATTGGAAGGAGGAATGGGAAGGTTCAGCTGGGGCAGATGGTTCGGGCTTGATCCCGCACGGGACGTCGGGCTGGACCTCGACGGCCACCGATGCCACCGCAATCCGGTTCCCGCGGGGTAACGGGTCGAAGCTGCCTGGTGGAGCCAAAACTGAACAGGCGCAACTCTCCGTGGGGATCCCTTCCTCTCCTTTACCAAGCTCGTCTGGACTCTTCTCTCAATGCTTGCTCTCAGGACTCCTTTTCTCTGGCGCAACTCTTTCTTGGAACCTTGGTGCAACTCTTTCTTGGCACTTCTATCAAAAGCTTCCGCGCGCGCTTTTTATAACGCCGCCGGCGATCAAGCCGCCGGCCTCTAGAACACGCCCATCGGTGAGCTCGCCTCGGCCCTGATCGGTCGGCACGGGCTCTCTGGCTCCACCCTTGATGACGATGGGTGGGCACGCCCTGGATTCGGCGGCTCCTCCCCCTTCTTCTCCAAGCCCACCTCGTGGCTAATGGAGTCGCGGTGAAAACCGCCCAGCAGCTGCGGCGAATGCAGTTGGCAGGAAAGGCTTTGGGAATGGGAATGAAAGGGGATCTATCTATTTGAATTCGGTTCAATGGAGTGTCAATTAATGGAAGACACAGCCTTAACCTACATAGAATAAGGAAATAAACTACCAACAAGGAGGAAATCTATGATTGGCTAACGTGATTGTTTATGACCTAATTACGGGACGCCATTTGACCTTTATACACAACAACTGGAGGAAGGAGGGACCACAATAAAACAATAAAAAAAACACAATCCTCATAACCACAACACTGCACCCTCCTCCTCTTAGGCACATCCCGGTCCTATTACCTTTACGTTTAGTGTGGCATGTAGGTGTAGTTCCCTCTCCATTTAACCTGACCCTGAGTGTGACAGTTTTAAAACATAAATAAATATGTCCCGCTGCTCCATTGCACCCTGCCTAACAGATTCACGCCCACAGCTAACCGAATTGCGGAATTGTCTTCAAACTACAACATGAACGATGGGGGAGCATTATTTACAGTTAACGTTACTTGTATTTACAAAACGCAACCCAGGACCTGTGATCGTTCTTTTGGGGGGGGAGACAGCTTGCTCTGCATCGACGCACCATGAAGCACCCAACAACGCACCAATACACCATCAAGCACCAATCGGTGCACAGTCACCACAGTTCTACAATAAAAATAACCAAACAAACCCTTGGTGCTGGTCTTCCTCTTCGGCTCCCTCTGCTGGCCATTGGTATTCTTCCAGTTGTTGTCATCTTCTTTGCTGGCGGCCTATTTGGACATAAAAGTGCACAAAACGTGTCCATTGCTTTTATTTATGGCCCACAGGGGGCCGACTATGTATGGTTCACCTGTGGGGCATAGGTGCCCTGTGGCCAAGGTCCGCCAGCAAGATCTCGGGCCTTCATGGCCGGTTCCAGCAGAGGGGCCATGCCCCAACCCATGGGGTCCCTCAGTGGTGCTCAGCCACAGACATGTGGTCCATAAGGTGGTGCATCGATGCAGACAGCTGTGGTTGCGAGAGTTTCGGGCGCACAATGGCGGACTCCCGCACGCTCCCCTCGGCGCCCAGTCCTCATGTGGGAGACAAGGGGGGGGGGGGAGGGGGGAAAGACAGGTGAGCGAGGGGTAAGGTCACAAGGGTACACATCAATAAAGGCAATGCAAGGCGAGGTGCGTATGGAGACGGAGCGGAGAAAAGCTCGTCCCTACCGTACGTCACCCCCCCCTGTCACCTACACTACCCTTGCCCTTACCCCATATTTACAACAATCTACACATTTACAAATTCGTCACTAATGTCGAGGCTTCCCCATATTTCCCCTACACCAAATTCGTCCCCACAATCCCTCTAACCAAAATTTGCCATCACCAATTCATCATCAATCCTCATAAGGAGGGAGAGATGGAATAACAAAGCACAATGTCACACCCACATCATGATGCGTCTCACAATCCAAACATTTGCACAATAAAATAATAAAAACATGGCATGGTGTGGAGTCCTGTCACCTCAGGTGAGTGGATGCAGATGGTGCGAGGAGATCTTCATCCTAACTACTTTCTAAATGACTAATACACTTTACACTACCCGGGGTCTTCCCTGCCAATCCATTGGCCAACTTACACTATGGGTTCTAAAAACCAATTCCCATTGACCAAACTGTGGTGCTTATCAATTTGGGGTCTCACTCCCCCGATTCATCTCCCGGTGCCCTTGCACAATTTCTGGGCTGAGACGTGTAGCTCTCCCAGCAGGTCTACCCACCTGCACACCTCCACCACTGTAGTTGCCACCCGAGCTTACCTCGCTCCTCACCCTAACCTATCTAACTGGGGAAGGCCCCTCCTGGCTCTGTCACCCCTTGGTGCCCTCTGGCACTGGGCTACCCGGGTCCGTCCTCCGGATCCTCGGGCCCCATCCACAACAACTCTACCGGCTCCCAGAGCCCACCTGCGGCCTCACCTGGCCGACATCCTCACAGTGGTGGAGTGCCCATTCAACTACACGCACTAACAGGCTACACGCCCAGCCATTTCCACAACACTAATGCACCCATTCAACCATCATTCTTCCACCACGCACCACAGATGCCAATATCCAACCACAATTTACCTGTACCCTCTACCTAACACTTACACTACCCTCCCCGGGTATTCGTGATGGGGGTCCATCCTCCTTTCTCCCATCCACACCTTCGCACCATCCACTCCACTCCATAGTTTCCACCATACTCACTCCACGACCATCCATTCCACACTCCATATATTCCACACTCCATGTATTTCACACAACCATTCTCCATACACCTGCAGTTGCACACCTGTGCAATCACTTGGTGCCACATGCACCCTCCCTCCTCCCTGGACCATTTGGTCAACACAACTCCAATACAATGCACAACCAAGTATTCCTCATACGCTGCTTCATACACTTCCATGCTCAATACAACTCACAATCACTTACCCATACCCTGCTCAATACACTTTCGATCCTCAATACAATTCACAATACATTTTTACACACACACACGGCATCATCTCATCTAACTACTCCCCTCTGGAACTTGCGCTTCCCAGTCGCCCCTTTACATTATTGCGCTCCCTCGTCATTATAATCCAAACAAATCTACCTGCATCCCCACTACAGGTATCATGGTCACTACCTAACCTTAGCGTTACCTATTGTCAATCTCTAGGTCCCTACACACGATATCCTAACCCTCCCGGGCTCGTTTTCACTGCCAACCCCATAACTAGTGCTCCTTTGCCCCCGCTGTGAGGGATGGCAGAGTTGCCACCCCACCACATCGGGTATCTCTCACTACCAATTTGGCACATCAAATTTCAGCCAATCAAAAATTTTCTATCCCAAAATTTAGAATTACTGCCAATTCTATTCACTTTTTTAAAATTTCGGATCAAAAACACTATCATCATCATCACAGTCAGCTATATCCTCGCCTCGGTGCGTCGTCACATCATTAAAACTCGGCTTCGCAAAACCGAGCAATGAATTCGGGTGGTTTGGTCGCCTGCAGTTGGATCCGTCCGGCATTCACGACTCTGGGGAGGAGGCATGCTCGGGCCGAGGTTCCACGCATCATCGCGGCTCGGTACCTTGCGGTCCCGGGCCCGATGACCGAGGCTCGCCCGGTCGGAACCCCGTCCCCACGAGGGGGCACGGTTCCGCTTCCTCCCACTTGCCCTTGAACCGGACCGGTCGCCTCGCCCGACAAGGCCCGGACTCGACTGTGCAGGGCGGGGCCAAACCCGAATCGGCAACGACGCTTCGAAGAGAAGCGACGCAGCATCGATCCGCGCCGGGCCTGGCATCCAACAAAGCGCACCGCGCCCCGAGTGCTCGCATCGGCTATCCGTCGCCCTAACTGCTAACCCGGTCAACGTCGATGCTTCACTTGCAGGCTTACACCACGCGACCCGTTTCACACTCACAAAGCCCGGCGTTCCAACGCCTCCAGTGCATCCCCCACACTCCGTCCATTCCACCAACGCACTCCCTGTTACACACCACACCTCTCCCGCACACTCGCCGTTCGCACACTCCCTTAACACACCTCGCACACTCTCACTCGGTACGTACTCCGTACCACTCACCATGGGCGTGCACTCTTGCATCCACCCACTACCGCGCTCCGATGTGCTCCCTCGCACTCGCGCCACAACCAACTCAGGTGTGCTTTCTCGCACACCCTCACCGTTCATCCCATACGTGCATCCTCGCACCCGCTCCACCACCAACTCACTCCTTGTGTCACACTCCGTACACCCCGACGTGCATTCTCGCTCGCACTCGGTTTCACTCCCACACTTTATAACACACCCACTCGCTGACGCACACTTTTTCCTCACACGTGCGCCATTTCCACTCACACGGGACCCTTCACCAACGCCCGGGTGCCATATTGACCCCAATCGCGCGACAATTCTCTTCGCGCCAAACCCCCTCTTACAAAATCTCCCGGCACCACATACAGCCCGTCTCACCTTTGGGGTTCTTCTTCCTCCCTGCACCAACACCTGCAAATCTTTATAAGGATTAATGAGCACAGCATCGTGATGTGAGCACGGACTTTGTACATAATCCATTCCTTCCTCCAACTGTTGCTCTTCTACGTCTGCCGTCTTTCCAATTTCAACTATACCCATAATTTCTTTGTTCACCTCGACGACCGTTGGCTTTAATAAAATCCCCTCTACCTCAGCGGTCGCCGGCTGCCCCTAACCCCGGGTCGCGATCTCTATACCAGTCATTTTACCCGTGCTTTTCTCCACTTCGCCCAACCAGCGCTTCTCGACCCGCGTTACCTCCTCGTGCACCCGTGGGACCTGCTCGCTCAACCCGCGGTCTCTGTCCCTCTCTGCTTCCCTTACTTCATATGCGACTCTGTCCCTCGCCATTTCCTCAGTTATTTCTTTGGCTTGGGCAGTTAGGTCCCCCAATTGGTTTCTCACAGTCATTCTCAGCATCGCGGTGAATTGCGCCACGAAGTCCCCCACATCAAAGCCCGCTGCTGCGGTCACGTGCGCCGCTAAATTTGGTGCCGCTGCAACCACGTGCGTGAGGGCGCCATTTTGTGCACCTGACACCTCCTCAATGCTCTCCTCCATTTCCTCCCTCTAGTCCCGGGTTACCCCTAACCCCACTTCTAGTTCCCCCACCGGCATCCGATCACCTTGACCAGCCATGGCACGATTTCCAAATTTAAGATTTTAAATAAAACAAAATTTTGGGCCACCCGTAATTTTGAGCGCGCTATTCGCGCTTCAGGTCCGAATCTCACTCCCAACACCAATTGTTACGGACTGCGGATAAGGTGTTGATTTGCCGAGCGGATGGCGACGGCGGCCCGAACTATTAACAATTACTAAGACCCGATTCCTTAAACGTGGGCCAAATCGTGCCACAGGTTTTCAATGGGGAAAAGACAAAGACGACACGGATGTGAAGAAGAGGAAGACGAAGGCAAAAGGTGGAAATACTACTATTATTTATTTACTATTTACACAATTGAAAGAAACCAAGGAGGAGGAAGGATAATAAAATAAAGCAGAAACAGGGACGGACCAGAAGGACACAGTGAAAATTCTAGCTTACCTATTACAGTCTTAATTAATACCCTGGACAGAACAAACAAAAGACGGACTCACACGAATGGGGAATTTGCAGGCAGGAATGTTTGGAAGGAGGAATGGGAAGGTTCAGCTGGGGCAGATGGTTCGGGCTTGATCCCGCACGGGACGTCGGGCTGGACCTCGACGGCCACCGATGCCACCACAATCCGGTTCCCGCGGGGTAACGGGTCGAAGCTGCCTGGTGGAGTCAAAACTGCTGGTGGAGCCAAAACTGCTGGTGGAGCCAACTGCTGGTGGAGCCAAAACTGAACGGGCGCAACTCTCTGTGGGGATCCCTTCCTCTCCTTTACCAAGCTCGTCTGGACTCTTCTCTCAATGCTTGCTCTCAGGACTCCTTTTCTCTAGCGCAACTCTTTCTTGGAACCTTGGTGCAACTCTTTCTTGGCACTTCTGTCAAAGGCGCGCGCGCTTTTTATAACGCCGCCGGCGATCAAGCCGCTGGCCTCTAGAACACGCCCATCGGTGAGCTCGCCTCGGCCCTGATTGGTCGGCACGGGCTCTCTGGCTCCACCCTTGATGACGATGGGCAGGCACGCCCTGGATTCGGCGGCTCCCCCCCCTTCTTCTCCAAGCCCACCTCATGGCTAATGGAGTCGCGGTGAAAACCGCCCAGCAGCTGCGGCGAATGCAGTTGGCAGGAAAGGCTTTGGGAATGGGAATGAAAGGGGATCTATATATTTGAATTCGGTGCAATGGAGTGTCAATTAATGGAAGACACAGCCTTAACCTACATAGAATAAGGAAATAAACTACCAACAAGGAGGAAATCTATGATTGGCTAACGTGATTGTTTATGACCTAATTACGGGACGCCCTTTGACCTTTATACACAACAACTGGAGGAAGGAGGGTCCACAATTAAAACAATAAAAAAAACACAATCCTCATATCCACAACAATATATATATATATATGTATATGTATGTATATATAAAAATATATATAAAAATTATATATATATATATATATATACATATATATTTAAAAAAAAAAAAAAAAAAAAATCTATATCTGTGCAGTGTCTATCCAAGGATCCTGGGTTCGAATCCCGGTCGATCGCTGAATTAACGCCAGGGGGGTTGACTCAGCCTGTCATCCTTCCGAGGTCAGTAAATTGAGTACCAGTTCACTGGTAATTCCCTGTGCGTCGTAAAAAGGCGAGAAACAGGGTTGGCGGCAGGAAGGGCATCCGGCCGTAAAGCATTGCTTTAAAAAGGGGACCAAAAAACAACAACAACCACGGTCCCCGAAAAAGGCCAACCCCCGATGGCCTCTAAAGGTTTTTTTTTTGTTTTTTTTGTGCAGTGTCTGTGTTGTGTTGTGTTGTCCTGTGTTGTGTCACTGAACTACTCCCTCAAACTTTTGTGAAATCGTACCAAACTTCTGGAATGCACATATCTCTCCTGTCGGTATGTCCTAAGGGTATTTTTTTGAAAAGTTTTCCAATATATATTTTTGGGGGGGGAATTTTTTCGGGAATTTTTTTTTTTTCAACTTAAGTTTTCAACTTCAAATGTTTAGAAAATGTGATATCACGTATATTACAAATAAATTTGTGCAAAATAATTGTATGAATTATGATTGGTTTAAACCATGACAAAACGGCAAATCGGGTGCAGTCATTTATCTATACTAGGGCATGCCCGTACTATATATATATCTAAAATTATATCCCCCCCCTCTATTTACATGAAATGGTTTGGTCCATTCGCAAAGCCAAAGCGAACGGCTTGCGAGTACGGTGACAATCAACCCCCTCTATTTACATGAAATGGTTTGGTCCATTCGCAAAGCCAAAGCGAACGGCTTGCGAGTACGGTGACAATCCCCCCCCCCCCCTCTATTTACATGAAATGGTTTGGTCCAAAGCGAACGGCTTGCGGAGTTTGGTAAAGAAATCGCCATAGCTCGGTAACTACTTGTCCGATTAAGATGAAACCTTGAAAAGGCACATCCTCAGGTCCCCAGCAATATACCTGGCAAGTTTCAAGTATATCGGACCCGTGGTTGTCGAGAAACAGCGGTCACAGACAAACACACAGACACACAGACACACAGAGATTACTGGAATTATAGATAGATATCTACACATCTGGGCAGTGTGTGTGTTGTCACTTGACGACTCCCTCAAACTTTTGTTTCCGTGGTTGTGAAGTGTTTTTAATAACGTTGTGGTGGTTTTGAATCACGTGGTGGTGAGGTATTTTGAATTATGGGGTGGTGAGGTGTTTTTAAATGACGTGGTGGCGAGTTGTTTTTAATTATGTGGTGGTGAGGTGTTTTGAATTAGTTGGTGATGAGGTGTTTTGAATTCCGTGGTGGTGAGGTGTTTTGAATTACTTGGTGGTGAGGTGTTTTGAATTACTTGGTGGTGAGGTGTTTTTAAATGACGTGGTGGTGAGGTGTTTTGAATTAGTTGGTGATGAGGTGTTTTGAATTATGTGGTGGTGAGGTGTTTTGAATTACTTGGTGGTGAGGTGTTTTTAAATCACATGGTGGCGAGGTGTTTTTAATTTCGTGGTGGTGAGGTATTTATAATTACATGGTGGTGAGGTATTTATAATTACGTGGTGGTGAGGTGTTTTTAATTATGAGGTGGTGATGTGTTTTGAATTAGTTGGTGATGACGTGTTTTGAATTACGTGGTGGTGAGGTATTTATAATTACATGGTGGCGAGGTATTTATAATTACGTGGTGGTGAGGTCTTTTTAATTATGTGGTGGTGAAGTGTTTTGTATTACTTGGTGGTGAGGTGTTTTTAAATCACATGGTGGTGAGGTGTTTTGAATTAGTTGGTGATGAGGTGTTTTGAATTTATGTGTTGGTGAGGTGTTTTGAATTACTCGGTGGTGAGGTGTTTTTAAATGATGTGGTGGTGAGGTGTTTATAATTTCGTGGATGTGAGGTGTTTTTATTACGTGTTTTATGGCTGTGAGGTGTTTTCAATTTCGTGGTGAGGTGTTTTTAATTTCGTGGTGGTGAGGTGTTTTTATTATGTGGTGGTGAGGTGTTTTTAATTTCGTGGCTGTGAGGTGTTTTTATTACGTGTTTTATGGCTGTGAGGTGTTTTTAATTTCGTGGTGATGAGGTGTTTTTATTACGTGTTTTATGGCTGTGGGGTGTTTTAAATTACTTGGTGGTGAGGTGTTTTGAATTACGTGGTGGTTAGGTGTTTTGAATTACGTGGTGGTTAGGTGTTTTTATTACGTGTTTTATGGCTGTGAGGTGTTTTCAATTTCGTGGTGGTGAGGTGTTTTTAATTTAGTGGTCGTGAGGTGTTTTTATTATGTGTTTTATGGCTCTGGGGTGTTTTAAATTACTTGGTGGTGAGGTGTTTTTAATTTCGTGGTGGTGAGGTGTTTTTATTACGTGTTTTATGGCTGTGAGGTGTTTTCAATTACTTGGTGGTCAGGTGTTTTGAATTACTTGGTGGTGAGGTGTTTTGAATTACGTGGTGGTGAGGTGTAATCGTCCCAAACTTCCAGTCGTGTTGGTGAGGTCTGCGGTGGTGATGTCCGGAGCCACCAGAGCAGGAAGCTTGGAAAATGGCGACGGCGTCAAACACCGAGCGCCAAAAAAACACTCGGTATTGAGGCTATGGCGAGCCCGCAGACGGCCCTCTTTCTTTTTCCTCCGCTTGGGGAGGACAACGCGGCTTCTTCCAGGTCCCCCAAAGAGCCCAACAGTCCAAGCTCCCTTCAGATCCCCGCAGAAAATTGCTCTCTCTCTCTCTCTGACGCACAAAAAGGCCTCCTTCTCCCTCCCAAGAACCAAAAACACACTCTTTTCACCCAACCAATCATGAAGCTACTTCCTGCCGCTCGCACTCTCCAAGCACCAATCGTGAAGCTTCTTCTTCGCGCACTCACTCGCCAAGCACCAATCGTGAAGCTTCTTCATCGGCGAGAACCAATCGCGAAGCTTCTTGTTGCCGCCCGCACTCCACCCATGTCATTCGGGAGGCGTGGCCTGCCGGCCCTGTTCCCTCGCCCACTGAACCATGGTAGCTCGCCTCTCCTGGGAATGTCTTTACTGTATCATGTTCATGGAGCATGATTAGCTTGGCCGGCTGCCGTTTTGCTTAGCTGGCGGCTGCCATAAATGTTAGGGATGGCCACAGAGGGTATAACGAACAGTGGAAATTAACCTTAAACCCTACTACTAGTTAACACGTCATCATCCATCATATGATGAAAATTTAAACACAACCTTAAGCTACATTTTGCCTACTTAGAACATCAAAATGCTCCTACACGTCACTCGGTCCAGACCATTTCCTATGCAATCCTACCTTTCCTACGGTATTCTATTACCTACCCCCATAAACGTAACAATATATATTGTCGTGTCCCCAGGGTTAAGACCCCAAGAGGAAGAATGACCAAAACGAGCTCAAGCTCCGAGGCATATACACAACTTGGCGGTATTGGCATGCACAGGAAGGTTCAAGGCCTTATCTGATTGGAACACACGCAGGGGTTAATCCGAACCCACAAACACAAAGGCAGGACAGCAAAATCCACAAAAAAGCAAAATCCACAAAATCCCAAGGAAAGTAAAATTCGACAAATGATTCAATGAAAATAAATGCAAATAACAATGAAACGTGAGGTAAAAACAAAAAACTCCTAAATGAGGGACCCTTCATTGAGACTCGTACACAAACAAGGGGAAAACGAAAGTAAAAGAAAACAAATTGGTGTTTATAGTGCCGGTTGTTCAAGCGAGGCCGTCAAATTCAGTCGGCAGCACAAAGGGGCCTGCAGCCGCGTGCAGGAAAAATGCACATGATGGCGTGGAGCTACTCTCCGTCTCACGACGGACGTGAAGGGATTGCGTGTGGCCAGTTCTCTCCCGCTCTTGTCTCCTTCTGACCGACGCGCCAAGAGCTCCGTAACATATCCGCAGGCACAAACGAGGCGAAAAGGCGACCGTTTGCTCGCGTGACCGAGACAAGAGAATTAGCAAGGGCGAGATGTCTTCCTCTTCCTCCTCCCTCCACTATCCAAAGTTTCACGAATGGACACGACCCGAGACGCAGCCGTTTGCCAGCACGACAAAGATAAAGGGAAAGAGAGAGCGAAGCGACCATCCCTCATGCTAAGCCAGGACCAGAAGAGAGAGAGCAAGATGACGCGTCCGTGTCCTTTTCCCTTCACTCTCGAATGTTCGACGACGACGTCACACATTCTGTCCAATCACCGAGTGCTACTCAATCATAAAGGCCGGGGCATGGCTTTAACTCGTTATGTTCTGAGTCGTCGGGGGCGGAGTCCAATCTCCGTTCAGGAATGTTCGGGTGACGTCGAGGCAGGGCTTGCGTGCCGATCCGCAAATGTGCCGGGTTTGTCGGACCTGGCAGCATTGTGAGTGAACGAGTCCATTTACATTGCGATCATTGTAGTTATTGAGCCTTTGATTTCCTGGCTGGCCGAATGTAATAAGAACATTAGGGAAAGCCCATAGAGAGGCAATCACGTACATGGAAATTTAACCTTACAGACCCTATAATTAATTATCACAACTCCACTCCTCTGTGTGGAGACACCTAAACACTTACCCGGACATTCGACACTACTTAGATACATTGAGGTGGGTTCTTCTTCTTCGCCACACTCGGAGCCGACGAAACACGACATTCAACCCTTTCTCCTTTCTCTGATCCACGCCCTCACTTCAGGGATTTTTCCCAGAATGTTTTTCACAGTTTTGTTTCAATATTATAAAAATATGTTTAAACTTTCCCCTGCAGTGTTTTATTCAGTGGTTTATTACAACACGCTGTTTTTCTTCCTATTTAAAAGGCTTTTTAAAATTTCATCAAATCATTCCACTTCAAAAAAAATCAATCTCTTACAGTCCTTCCTTTCTACATTCTCTAAATTCACCTGCATTCCACCCCTCCTCTATCGTTTTCAAATGGATCTCTGACTTGAAAATCACAATAAACCCAGTTTGTAATAAATGTTCGTTTTTCATTAATTATCCACGTTCAAAACTCCTCCCTCCCCCCTCCACTCCTAAACTCCCCCCTCGCCTCCTAAACTCCCCCCTCACCCTTCCCCTCCTAAACTCCCCCCTCACCCCTTGTAAACTCCCCCCTCACCCCTCGTAAACTCCCCCCTTACCCCTCCCCTCTCACCCCTCCCCTCAAAAACTCCCCCCACAATCCTCCCTTTCAATTCTCCGCCCTCCTCCTCCCTTCCTAAAATCCCCCCTGACGCCCTAAACTCCCCCCTCACCCCTCTCCTCCTAAACTCCCACCTCGCCCCTCCCCTCTAAATCTCCCCCCTCGCCCCGCCTCTTCAAAACTCCCCCCTCACCCTTCCCCTTCAAAACTCCCCCTCACCCCTCCCCTTCAAAACTCCCTCTCACCCCTCCTCTTCAAAACTTACAGACTTTACTTCTCCTCACCACATACTTCTCCAATGGCTTGATCATGACACCACACGTGAAAAATCCGAATGCCTCAACTCTGTATTTGCCTCAAAATCTTGTGTCTCGAAGACATATCTCTCTGTACCCACCTTACCCGGTCGAACCCAGCTGCTCCTGGAGTCGGTGTCCTTCTCTCCTGACAAGGTGGAGAAGTTTTTGTCAAACGTCGACTGATTCTGCAACTTGACCAGACGGCATCAGCCCACAGGTCCTACAATCCTGCTCTGCCGCTCTATCTCACCCTCTCTTATGTTCTTTTCACCCTCTCTTATGTTCTTTTCACCCTCTCTTTTGCTCAAGGTCATTTGCCAGCATCCTGGAAATAAGCAAACATTACCGCTTTACACAAAAAAGGTGCAAAAACAGATCCTTGCAACTACACTCTGGCTCTGGAAACCCAAAAGCACTCTTCTCTACAATAAACAAACTCCTCAGCCCCCTGGACACCACCACCCAGTCATTCACAGTAGACAACTGCATCTCCTTCCTTTCATTCTTCCAAAGCAAAATTGACAACATCTACAGCAGCTTAACCACCACCACACCTGCTCCCCCTCAAAGCACCTGCCCCCCCTTATCCTGCCAACCCCTGTCTCAGTTCTCCCCAGTCTCCCCTACTGACCTCTCTGAACTCCTCATAGGAATGAAAACTGCCACCTGCACTCTTGACCCCATCCCCTCCAGCTTTGTCAAGGCCTCCCTTCCTGCTCTCTCTCCACTTATAACTGCAACAATAAACTCCTCCCTGTCTACAGGCATCGTCCCACCATCCCTCAAAATTGCTGCTGTTACCCCCATTCTGAAAAAACCTGGACTCACCAACCCTGACACCCTAAATAACTTCAGACCCATCTCCAACCTACCCTTTCTGTCAAAAGTTTTGGAACGCGCTGTAGCCACTCAACTTAAACATCACCTCTCTGCCAATAACCTGTATGAAACATTCCAATCCGGATTCCGCTCCAACCACAGTACTGAAACTGCTCTCCTCAAAATCACCAACGACCTTCTCCTCTCCTCTGACAACCTCAACATTCCCATCCTCCTCGACCTCAGCGGCGCCTTTGACACAATCAATCACACCATCCTCCTCACCCGACTTGAAACCACCTTTAACATTACCGGCACTGCCCTCTCTTGGATCAAATCATACCTCTCCGACAGACGCCAGTTCATCTCCATCAATAACTACAAATCCCCCACTGCTCCCCTCCCCCAAAGTGTCCCCCAAGGTTCAGTTCTTGGCCCCCTCCTCTTCATCCTGTACCTGTCCCCCCTTGGTCACTTAATCCGCCGTCATGGTCTCCAATTCCACTGCTTCGCTGATGACATCCAGCTTTTCATCTCCACCAAGTCCATCTCCACCGCCACCCACTCTATCCTGACAAACTGCATCACTGAAATAAAATCCTGGCTTCAAATCAACTTCCTCAAACTTAACTATGATAAATCTGAAATAATCATCATTGGCCCAAAAACGCTCACCAAATCCACCCATAACTCTGCCCTCAACATCGACGGTTTCCCAGTATCCACCTCCCCTCACATCCGGAATCTTGGCATCATCTTTGACCAAACCCTCTCCTTCGACAAATACACTAAACAGATCACAAAGACAGCCTTCTTTCACCTGAAAAACATCGCCCGTCTCCGTCCATCCCTCTCCTCCATGGCTGCAGAAACCCTCATCCACGCCTTCATCACCCCCCCGTCTGGACTACTGCAACAGCCTCCTCTTTGGTTCACCCTCAATAATCATCAATAAACTCCAATACATTCAGAACTCCGCTGCCCGTCTACTCACCTATTCCCGGACCGGTGACCACATCACCCCCGTCCTTTACAAGCTTCACTGGCTCCCCACCCCCCAGGGAATCCAGTACAAAATCCTCCTCTTGACCCACAAAGCCCTTCATAACCTGGCCCCACCCTACCTGACTGACCTCCTCTCCAGACACACTCCCACCCGCAACCTCCGTTCTGCTGGTACCAACCTCCTGACCCCCCCCCCCCCCCATGCGGACCAAATTCAGATCCTGGGGGGACAGGGCCTTCTCCATCGCTGCTCCCACCCTCTGGAACTCACTACCTCACACCATCAGAGACTCCTCCTCACACCACATTCAAAACATCACTCAAGACCCACCTGTTCAACACTGCATTCAACATTTAACCCACAGCATTTAACCCCTGACTATCTCTTCTCCTTCTCCTTCCTTTTGCTTTGATTATTTACCTGTTGATTTTTGTCTTTTTGCACTTGTTTTTTTGTACTCTGTCAAAGCGTCTTTGGGCTTCTTGAAAAGCGCTATATAAAATAAATGTATTATTATTATTATTATTGCAGACCAATCAGCCTGCTCCCAATAATCAGCAAGGTCATGGAATCAATCATCGCTTCTGACATCAAATCTTTCCTCTTCTCCAAAGGCTTGATCTCAGATCATCAAATTGGATTCAGACCAGGTCATTCTACTCTGGACACGTTGCTTCTGCTGTCTCAACAATGGACGGAGGTACTCAATGCCAAACAGGAAATCAGAGCTGTCTCCCTTGACATATCACGTGCCTTCGATATGGTCTGGCACCCCGCTCTGCTCAACAAATTCTCCTCCTATGGTATCCACAGAAATCTCCATGCATGGCTTGCGGACTTCCTCTCTGGTCTTAGTCAACGTGTGGCCCTGAATGGAATTCTCCCATCTCCCCTCCTGTTCTGGCTGGAGTTCCCAAGGTAGTGTTCTGGGCCCTGTGCTATTTCTGGTCTTTATCAATGATCTCTCCGACTCTCTGGAAAATCCTCTCCATCTCTTTGCTGATGACTCCACTCTCTGCCGCTCCATTCATCATATCTCAGATCGGCAGTCTGCAGCCTCCTCACTCTCTGCAGACCTGGAGAAAATCACAGACTGGTCAAACAAGTGGAACATGTCTTTCAATCTTGACAAATCTCACACTCTCACTGTCTCTCCGAAAAGACCGACTGGACAACCCTCCCATCTACTTTCTCAACAATCCTCTCCAAGCAGTTCTGTCACTCAAGCTTTTGGGTCTCACTATCTGCCATGATCTTTCCTGGAAAAACCACATTTAAAATCTGGCCTCCAAAGCCAGTCGCGGACTGGGCATCCTCCATCGTGCGAAGTCCTACCTTGGCACACCTGAACTCCTCACCACATACAAGGCTTTCATCCGCAGCTCAATGGAATACTGTTCTCCCCTCTGGGCTGGTGCTCCTTCCTCACACCCATCTCGTCTTCATGCTGTTGAAATCAAAGGTAAAACTTGTGGTAAAACTGCCAAAAATCAAGATTCTCTGCTCACCTTCACGCTTTCATTACTCTCGTCTCCCGCTCCCTTTATCATATGTCTTATGGGCCAGTTTTGTTTTATTGTGATTAATGTTAGGTCTTACTCGAGCCTCGATCTTGTATACAAAAAAGAAAAGAAAAAAGAACACAAATCTGCAGGTTAGCAGTACTTAGGCTGGGAGTTTGGCAAATTGTAAGGAATCTCGCCCTTAAGGCACGTGCACACATAGGAATAAGGTTTAAAAAAATACTCTGCTCGTCTGGCAGTCAAAAAAAATTAAAATCATTCCAAAACAGGAAACTTACTCGTCGAGACGTCATAAAGGACACAAACAGGCACTGATAGGCAATTTAACGTGTTGAATAAGGTGGTGTAAAAGACGGTGCATCATCGGTGGTAAACTTCGGATTGAATGTTGTTGTTTTTTGTTCTTTTTTCTACAGCCTTTAAAACTTTTATTTTCTTCCAATTGAATTACATACTTGAACACTATAGAACACAAATCGCCTTGTTCACACGTCCATAAACCTCCAGTTTAGCAGTATTGGGCAAAACGTTATGCCATGTCGACCAATCAAATTGCCGCTCGGGCTTTTAGAGTGGGGCAACATCGCGATTCAGACAAAATGATGACTCCTGCTGGAAAGGTAAAGGAAGCGTGTTTTTTTTTTTTTTGTTTTTTTTTTGAACCTACCCAATACCCATGGCCTTTTTCTTAAGACGGTGTGGGTTGACGTGTCCCATGAATTTCTGAATTGTATCCGGACATGGTATTCAGCATCATTGTCCAGAGGTTGCACAGCTGCGCTCACACTCACATCATTGCTGGGAGTGTGACTGTGCCGCTAATGCAGTGCCCCCTATTGATTAGGGCAGGAATTTTTGGGGGAAAAAAATTATGTTTATTTGTTGCCAGGGAGTACTCACCTACTCTTCGCGAAGAAAACCGCGAGTTCTTTAACATCCACCAACTAATGCCAGCACCTGGACGCCCGTTTAACGTCCATCCGAAGGACTGCAAACACACCTGGTTCACCTTGCCTGTGAACCACCGGGATAACAGTTTACAGCTGTGTCGGGATTCAAACCCAGACTTGACAGCTTAGAGGTGAGTGTGTATACCTCTGGGCTATCCTCTAAACTCCTTGATAACAATATGCTGCAGTTACAAGGAATTTCAGGAGAGGTCATTTGGTCCATCGTGCCTGTGCTGTATCCACACCTCTTCTACCTAAATTCCCCTTTATTACCACGAACTCCATCGAACGTGACATCCACATACATTTTCTACCGACCTTTTATAGCTCGTACCACATTCAAACTTTGAGAAAATAATCTGATCGGGGCACTCACAACGGCCTCCTCTTTTTGTAAGATTCCGATCAGAGTATTAAGATTTGCACAAACGAAATGCAGATGCAACGGCTCCAGGGTAGGACCGCAAATTGAAGCAGGGTACGCCCCTGGTAGCTGGTTTGTCGTAATAGACTCCACAGGTGAACAAATACCTGAGCAGACGACTCAGAGGAGATCACAATATAACTGCTCAGGTGTCTTGCCATCACAGGTGGGGAAAGGGGGAGGGGATGGAAATGCGGTGCAACTCCATGTACATCATTGCTTGTCTTTAAAAAACGAATCAACTGCAATAACAGTACAAGGACAACACAATGGCAACAATGCCATACCTGTTTGAACTTTCAGGTAAATCTCGGTATTGGCGATATGTATGTAGCGTCATCTAGTGATGTATATCTGTTAGTGCAGTGTCGGGTTTGGTATCATGATTGATAATCAACTCACCGCGACCCCTCCCTCCCCTCCCCCTTTCCCGCTCTCTGTTCCCCTCCCCCTTACCTCTCCCTTCCCTTTCTCACTTCCCCCTTTCTTCCCAACCCCCCTTCCCTCTCTCTTCCACCCTTCCCTTCTCCCTTCCCCCTCCTCTCTCTTCCCTCTCTCCTTTTCCCCTCCCTCTCTTCCTCCCTTTCCCCCTTCCCTATTTCTCCCCTCCCTTCCTCTCTCTCCTCCATCCCCCACTCTCCCTCCTCCCTCTCTCTTCCCCTCCTCACTCTCCACCTTCCTCCTCCTCCCTATTTCTCTTCCGCCACCCTCTCACCCCCGTCTCCCTATCCTTCTTCTCTCACCCCAGTCTCTCCCACCTAACTCCTTCCTTCCTGTTCTCCCCCCTCCCTCCTTCCTCTCTGTTCCCCCCCTCCTTCCTCTCTCTCCCCCTTCCTTCCCACCTTCCTCCTCTCCTCTCTCCCTCCCCACCCTTCCTCTCTCTTCCCATCCCCCTCGGAGTCCACACTCCCTACCTTCCCCTCCTCCCTCTCTTTCCCTCCTTCCTCCCCCCTTCCCTCCCTCTCCATCCTCTCTCTCTTCCTCCCTCCCCTCCTCCCTATCTTCCCATCCTCCATCCCTATCTTTCCCTCCTCCCGCTCTCTCTTCCTTCCCCCTTCCCTCTCTCTTCCTCCCTCCCTCTCATCCCCTTCTTCCCTCTTTCTTCCTCCTACACTTCTCTCTCTCTCTCTTCCTCCCCCTTCCCTCTCTTTCCATCTCTCTTCCTCTTCCCTTCCCTCTCTCTTCCTCCCCCTTCCCTCTCTTTCCATCTCTCTTCCTCTTCCCTTCCCTCTCTCTTCCTCCCCCTTCCCTCTCTTTCCCTCTCTTCCTCTCCCCTTCCCTCTCTCTTCTTCTCCCCTTCCCTCTCTCCCTTTCCCTCTTTCTTCCTCCCCCTACACAATTAATTTCGTTTCTCCTTCATTTATCATCGTCGTCTGTCACCCGACGTCACATGGTTCCGTGCTGGCGTTTCCATGTCCTCTCCAGATAGGAATTGTTGGAATTTGTTCAGGTTACCGGACTATGGACGATAAGGAAGACATCTGGGGATCTTTAACATCCATCATCTAATGCTGAAAGACGGGACACGCAGACTCCGTTTAATGTCCATCCGAGAGACGGGGCACACTCACTGCACCAATCTGCACTACAAATGGGGGACGGCGCGCACTCACTGCACCAATCTGAACTCCAAATGGGGGACGGGGCACACTCATTGCACCAATCTGCACTCCAAATGGGGGACGGGGCACACTCATCGCACCAATCTGAACTCCAAATGTGGGACGGGGCACACTTACTGCACCAATCTGAACTCCAAATGGGGGACGGGCACACTCATTGCATCAATCTGCACTCCAAATGGGGGACGGGGCACACTCACTGCACCAATCTGAACTCCAAATGGGGGACGGGTCACACTCATTGCACCAATCTGCACTCCAAATGGGGGACGGGCACACTCATTGCATCAATCTGCCCTCCCAATGGGGGACGGGGCACACTCACTGCACCAATCTGAACTCCAAATGGGGGACGGGGAACACTCATCGCACCAATCTGAACACCAAATGTGGGACGGGGCACACTCACCGCACCAATCTGAACTCCAAATGGGGGACGAGGCACACTCATTGCATCAATATGCACTCCAAATGGGGGACGGGGCATACTCACTGCACCAATCAACTCCAAATGGGGGACGGGCACACTCACTGCACCAATCTGAACTCCAAATGGGGGACGAGGCACACTCATTGCACCAATGTGCACTCCAAATGGGGGACGGGGCACTCATTGCACCAATCTGCACTCCAAATGGGGGACGGGACACACTCATGGCACCAATCTGAACTCCAAATGGGGGACGGGACACACTCATTGCACCAATCTGAACTCCAAATGGGGGACGAGGCACACTCATTGCACCAATCTGCACTCCAATTGGGGGACGGGGCACACTCATTGCACCAATCTGCACTCCAATTGGGGGACGGGGCACACTCATTGCACCAATCTGAACTCCAAATGGGGGACGGGGAACTCTCATTGCACCAACCTGCACTCCAAATGGGGGATGGGGCGCACTCATTGCACCAATCTGAACTCCAAATGGGGGACGGGGCACACTCACTGCACCAATCTGAACTCAAAATGGGGGACTGGGCACTCTCATTGCACCAATCTGAACTCCAAATGGGGGACGGGGCACTCTCATTGCACCAATCTGAACTCCAAATGGGGGACGAGGCACACTCATTGCACCAACCTGCACTCCAAATATGGGACGGGACACACTCATTGCACCAATCTGAACTCCAAATGGGGGACGGGGCACACTCATTGCACCAATGTGCACTCCAAATGGGGGACGAGGCACACTCATTGCACCAATCTGCATTCCAAATGGGGGACGGGGCACACTCATTGCACCAATCTGCACTCTGTGGCTGCGATTTAAAATTAGAGGATGGGCGCCGGGCCGAAATGAGAAGATCAGGTCGAGGATCAACCACCGACATCGTGAGCCGTGGAACGAGAGTCAGCGGCCGAGGCCATGGCTGTGACCTGTCGTACCTGTACGAGACAAGGTGTCACTCGGCTCAACACCCGATACCAGGCTGTCGGAAATCTCTCCTCTCGAGACCCAACTCGCCCGTAGGCTGTTCCGTTGATGCGGTTACCCTTGTCGGTTCGACTCGTTATCCAACCCGATGGCGTTTGTGGGTGTCATTTGTAGGATTTGTGGTTGAGGTCGCATTCGAACTGATACGATCAAAAGGTTCTCAGATCAAGATCAAAACCGAGAAAAAGGGGCGACTCCTCCCAACAAAACAATGCGCTCCAGACATGAACACTCCAAGATTCCATCCTGTCGTCCTGCTTACAATCAGGTCCGCCATGGCGGTGCACCTGTTTCAACAGGTCGGTATAAATGGTACTCGGATGGTAGAGCGGGCTCCCCACTGAGCTCACTGAACCCCGGGGTCGATCCCGACACCCCTGCGGCAAGTTTGAGTCCTGATTCGAGTTCGATCCAAGGCCGTCCCGAGGACACGGAAAGCCGGCCATCTCGTGTGCACGTTACGGATGTTAAATTTCGCGAAAGTTGTACGATAATAATCAAGTAAAGCGAACTTATGCATGTCGATGGGTGAAACGTTTTACCGACGTACTTTATAAATCATGTCCAACCTGCAACAGGTGTTACAATGGGATGCAAGTACAAAGAGGTAATGCACAAGAACGACAAGATGCAAGACCGACATGCAAAGTGAATGGGGTGGGGGTGTGACACAGGCATGTTGGGCCAAACGGTCTCCTCCCTTTATCAAACTTGCTGCACTGTGTTGTCATGTAGAGATGGTCTCCTCCCGTTGTCAAGCTTGCTGCACAGCGTTGTGTGGAGATTGTCTCCTCCCATTGTCAGCTTGTGTTATGGTGAAGAAAAGGTCTCCTCCCGTTGCCAAGCATGCTGCACTGCGTTGTCGTGTGGAGATTGTCTCATCCCGTTGTCAAGCTAGCTGCACTGTGTTGTCATGTGGAGATTGTCTCCTCCCATTGTCAGCTTGCTGCACTGTGTTATGGTGTAGAAAAGATCTCCTCCAGTTGCCAAGCTTGCTGCACTGTGTTGTCATGTGGAGATGGTCTCCTCCCGTTGTCATTCTTGCTGCACTGTGTTGTCGTGTGGAGATTGTCTCCTCCCATTGTCAGCTTGCTGCACTGTATTATGGTGTAGAAAAGATCTCCTCCCGTTGCCAAGCTTGCTGCACTGTGTTGTCGTGTGGAGATTGTCTCCTCCCGTTGTCAAGCTTGCTGCACTGTGTTGTCATGTGGAGATTGTCTCCTCCCATTGTCAGCTTGCTGCACTGTGTTATGGTGTAGAAAAGATCTCCTCCCGTTGCCAAGCTTGCTGCACTGTGTTGTCATGTGGAGATGGTCTCCTCCCGTTGCCAAGCTTGCTGCATTGTGTTGTCAAGTAGAGATGGTCTCCTCCCGTTGTCAAGCTTGCTGCACTGTGTTGTCGTGTGGAGATCGTCTCCTCCCATTGTCAGCTTGCTGCACTGTATTATGGTGGAGAAAAGGTCTCCTCCCGTTGCCAAGCATGCTGCACTGCATTGTCATGGAGAGATGGTCTCCTCTCGTTGCCAAGCTTGCTGCACTGTGTTGTCATGTAGAGATGGTCTCCTCCCGTTGTCAGCTTGCTGCACTGTGTTATGGTGTAGAAAAGATCTCCTCCCGTTGCCAAGCTTGCTGCACTGTGTTGTCATGTGGAGATGGTCTCCTCCCGTTGCCAAGCTTGCTGCACTGTGTTATCAGTTTACATGGGGTGGATTTTGCAAGTATCAGGGTCTGCATGACGTCTTCTTGTTACTTGCAAAATCGAGGATTTTTCAAGTATATTGGTCGGTTGCATTTGTTATTCTGTCTGTTTGTCTGTTTGTCACCGGCCTACAGGTCATAATTATAAACCGATCGTCACGAAACTTCACCAAGTTGTAGAGGTCGTCCTAATTGAGAAGCCTATTGATTTTGAGGTCAAAGGTCATCTGGAGGTCAAATTTCTAAAATCGCCATTTTTAATCCGATTGACTTGAAAATTGAATAGCATTTGTATATCGAGTCAATAAATTGGAAAACCAACTATTTTTGAGATCAAAAGGTCAAAGGTCAACTCAAAGTCAAACTTCCAAAATCATGAATTTTCATCTGAAAACCCACCAATTTCCATCCGATTGACTTGCAAATTTAACAGCCTTTGCATAGTGCCTCACTGAATTGGGAAACCAAATATTTTTTAGGTCAAAAGGTGAAAGGTCAACTGAAGGTCAAACTTTTAAAATCATTTTTCATCCGGAAAAATCGTCGCTTTTCGTCCTATTGACCCGCGCTTTGATTAAGATCATCAATTTTAATCTTGATGAAATGGACAATTTCCTGCATCAATGGAAACCTTTTGGGAAGGGCGGATTTTGCAAGTATCTTGCTCGTGTTTGTTTGTTTGTCCGGGCGATATCTCAGCCATCGTTTGAGCTAGGAAGCTGAAATTTCAGCACAATAGTGATCAAGCGCTTTGGCAAAAACACTTTTTTTTCATTAATCAATAAATTGATTTCATTAATCAATAAATTATCCTGGTGTTGGCTTAGCGGTTAGGGTGCTGGCCAGGGATCCTAGGATCCTGGGTTCGAATCCCGGTCGATTGCTGAATTAACACCAGGGGGGTTGACTCAGCCTGACATCCTTCCGAGGTCGGCAAATTGAGTACCAGCTTGCTGGGATGAATGATCACGGTGTGTACCCCGATTTAGAATAGGTACACCGTATCCCTGCGCATTGTAAGAGTGTGATCAAGGGTTGGCATCAGGAAGGGCATCCGGCCATAAAAACATTGCCTCAAACAGGGAACCATGATTGTCATGGGGCCCGCAAGGCTAACCCCTGCTCTAGCGGGGAAAAATGGCCTTAAAACGATCATTCATTCATTCATTCAATCAATTGATTAGTTATTTGATTATCGATTAATTAAGTACTTATTTATTTCCTTTCGCTTCTGGGCATTATCTCAAGCACCTTTTGAGCTAGGAAGCCGATATTTGGACATGCCAATGACCAAGTGATTTGGCTGTAAATGCTATTTTTGATTGATTGATTAATCAATTAATCGATTAATTATTTAATTATTTGATGAATGACTTAATTGATTAATTTTTTTAAGTTTCAGATTTGGATGAAACGGTGGTGATTTAGGTATTCTATTAGCCAATTGATTAATTATTCAATTATTTTGGGATTATTATTTATTTATTTTCATTATAAATCATTTATTTATTTTCTTTCTCAACTGGGCAATATCTCAGGCACTTTTTGAGCTAGGAAGCTGATATTTCGACATGACAATGACCAAGTGATTTGGCTGTGCAGGATATTTTTGATTTATTGATTAATCAATTAATCAATCAATTATTGTACACCTCTCCCACTTAATACAGTCTATGAGCTGCACGGCGGTATTGCCGAAGGCGCCCCGGCAATGCCGCGCTGGAGATATTTATTTATTTGGCATGGGGGCGGTGTACTTTGAATGTACCTGCACTTGTTTTAATTCCGTTTATTACACCTTTCGAAGGTAACGAATAGATGGCCCCACACCCTCCATTTAAAGCGTTTCATGTCAAACATTAATAGTTAATGTATTTTAATATATTAAGCACAGCTATAAATATCAAAGTCGTAGTAACAACCAGGGATCATTTTGTGCAAGACCGTCTTTCTACCTCTCCATATCCCTCCGGTGACACACCAACGACACCGCATGACCAAATACTGTGAGAATCCGACTCATTACCCATTAATAAATTGTAAAATCGGAAACTACGCACGTACGAGCAGGTAATGGACTTACGTGGGACGTTCAAAAAGTTATACGAACGAGAACCGATCTAACGAACACGTTTTTCTTCCTCAATCCATAAAGGTAAAGGTTTTATTCTTCAATCACGAGGATAAAGAAACAAATTCCGAACTAAGTTTAAATTGGAAAGTAAACTTGGCATTTATTACAACTTATGGGAACATTTTGAACGCCCCAACAGAACAACCTCCAAAATTTAAAAATATATTAAAAGAAGCTCGTACAACCACAACCCACTCATACTGTACACAACCCGTACAACCACAACCCACTCATATTGTACACAACTCGTAGAACCACAACCCACTCATACTGTACACAACCCGTACAACCACAACCCACTCACACTGTACACAACCCGTACAACCACAACCCACTCATACTGTACACAACCCGTACAACCACAACCCACTCATATTGTACACAGCTCGTAGAACCACAACCCACTCACACTGTACACAACTCGTACAACCACAACCCACTCACACTGTACACAACCCGTACAACGACAACCCACTTGTACTGTACACAACCCGTACAACGACAACCCACACACTGTACACAACCCGTACAACCACAACCCACACACTGTACACAACTCGTACAACCACAACCCACACACTGTACACAACCCGCACAACCACAACCCACTCACACTGTACACAACCCGTACAACCACAACCCACTCATACTGTAATAATAATAATAATAATTCATTTATTTTGTATAGCGCTTTTCCAGAAGCCCAAAGGCGCTTTGACAGAGTGGAAAACATAATGCATAACAATACATGAAAACAACAATTGCAAAAAGACAAGAATCAATAGGGAAATATTTAAAGCAAAAGGAGGGAGAAGGAGAAGAGATAGTCAGGGGTTAAATGCTGTGGGTTGAATGTTGAATGCAGTGTTGAACAGGTGGGTCTTTAGTGATGTTTTGAATGTGGTGAGTGAGGAGGAGTCTCTGATGGTGTGAGGTAGTGAGTTCCAGAGGGTGTACACAACCCGTACAACCACAACCCACACACTGTACACAACCCGTACAACCACAACCCACTCATACTGTACACAACCCGTACAACCACAACCCACTCACACTGTACACAACCCGTACAACCACAACCCACTCATACTGTACACAACCCGTACAACCACAACCCACTCATATTGTACACAACTCATAGAACCACAACCCACTCATACTGTACACAACCCGTACAACCACAACCCACTCATTGTACACAACTCGTAGAACCACAACCCACTCACACTGTACACAACTCGTACAACCACAACCCACTCACACTGTACACAACCCGTACAACGACAACCCACTCGTACTGTACACAACCCGTACAACCACAACCCACACACTGTACACAACTCGTACAACCACAACCCACTCACACTGTACACAACCCGTACGACAACCCACTCGTACTGTGTACAACCACAACCCACACACTGTACACAACTCGTACAACCACAACCCACTCACACTGTACACAACCCGTACATTCGTACAACCACAACCCACTCATACTGTACACAACCCGTACAACCACAACCCACTCATATTGTACACAACTCGTAGAACCACAACCCACTCACACTGTACACAACCCGTACAACCACAACCCACTCATACTGTACACAACTCGTACAACGACAACCCACTCGTACTGCACACAACCCGTACAACCACAACCCACTCATACTGTACACAACTCGTAGAACCACAACCCACTCACACTGTACACAACCCGTACAACCACAACCCACTCACACTGTACACAACTCGTACAACGACAACCCACTCATACTGTACACAACTCGTAGAACCACAACCCACTCACACTGTACACAACCCGTACAAACACAACCCACTCACACTGTACACAACTCGTACAACTACAAACCACTCACAATGTACACAACCCATACAACCACAACCCACTCACACTGTACACAACTCGTACAACCACAACCCACTCATACTGTACACAACACACAACCACAACCCACTCACTGTACACAACCCGTACAACCACAACCCACACACTGTACACAACTCGTACAACGACAACCCACTCATACTGTACACAACTCGTAGAACCACAACCCACTCACACTGCACACAGCTCGTACAACTACCACCCACTCACACACTACACACAGCTCATACAACTACAACCCACTCGCACAACGACAACTCTCTCACATGCTGAACACAACTGATACAACTACAACCCAATCACATACTGTACATAGCTCGTACAACTACAACCCACTCTTGCTTGCCAGCCATCTGTAGCTCGCACAACTCCCTTGCCCGGTGTCCATAGATTGTGCAACTCCCTTGCTAACTGTCCATAGCTTGTGCAACTCCCTTGCTAACTATCCATAGCTTGTGCAACTCCCTTGCTAACTATCCATAGCTCATGCAACTCCCTTGCTAACTGTCCATAGCTTGTGCAACTCCCTTGCTAACTATCCATAGCTTGCTAGCTGTCCATAGCTTGTGCAACTCCCTTGCTAGCTGTCCATAGCTCATGCAACTCCCTTGCTAACTATCCATAGGTCATGCAACTCCCTTGCTAACTGTCCATAGCTTGTGCAACTCCCTTGCTAACTATCCATAGCTTGTGCAACTCCCTTGCTAGCTGTCCATAGCTCATGCAACTCCCTTGCTAACTATCCATAGCTCATGCAACTCCCTTGCTAGGTGTCCATAGCTTGTACAACTCCCTTGCTAGCTGTCCATAGCTTGTACAACTCCCTTGCTAGCTGTCCATAGCTCATGCAACTCCCTTGCTAACTATCCATAGCTTGTGCAACTCCCTTGCTAGCTGTCCATAGCTTGGGCAACTCCCTTGTACACAACCCGTACAACGACAACCCACTTGTACTGTACACAACCCGTACAACGACAACCCACACACTGTACACAACCCGTACAACCACAACCCACACACTGTACACAACTCGTACAACCACAACCCACACACTGTACACAACCCGTAGAACCACAACCCACTCACACTGTACACAACTCGTACAACCACAACCCACTCACACTGTACACAACCCGTACAACGACAACCCACTTGTACTGTACACAACCCGTACAACGACAACCCACACACTGTACACAACCCGTACAACCACAACCCACACACTGTACACAACTCGTACAACCACAACCCACACACTGTACACAACCCGCACAACCACAACCCACTCACACTGTACACAACCCGTACAACCACAACCCACTCATACTGTAATAATAATAATAATTCATTTATTTTGTATAGCGCTTTTCCAGAAGCCCAAAGGCGCTTTGACAGAGTGGAAAACATAATGCATAACAATACATGAAAACAACAATTGCAAAAAGACAAGAATCAATAGGGAAATATTTAAAGCAAAAGGAGGGAGAAGGAGAAGAGATAGTCAGGGGTTAAATGCTGTGGGTTGAATGTTGAATGCAGTGTTGAACAGGTGGGTCTTTAGTGATGTTTTGAATGTGGTGAGTGAGGAGGAGTCTCTGATGGTGTGAGGTAGTGAGTTCCAGAGGGTGTACACAACCCGTACAACCACAACCCACACACTGTACACAACCCGTACAACCACAACCCACTCATACTGTACACAACCCGTACAACCACAACCCACTCACACTGTACACAACCCGTACAACCACAACCCACTCATACTGTACACAACCCGTACAACCACAACCCACTCATATTGTACACAACTCATAGAACCACAACCCACTCATACTGTACACAACCCGTACAACCACAACCCACTCATTGTACACAACTCGTAGAACCACAACCCACTCACACTGTACACAACTCGTACAACCACAACCCACTCACACTGTACACAACCCGTACAACGACAACCCACTCGTACTGTACACAACCCGTACAACCACAACCCACACACTGTACACAACTCGTACAACCACAACCCACTCACACTGTACACAACCCGTACGACAACCCACTCGTACTGTGTACAACCACAACCCACACACTGTACACAACTCGTACAACCACAACCCACTCACACTGTACACAACCCGTACATTCGTACAACCACAACCCACTCATACTGTACACAACCCGTACAACCACAACCCACTCATATTGTACACAACTCGTAGAACCACAACCCACTCACACTGTACACAACCCGTACAACCACAACCCACTCATACTGTACACAACTCGTACAACGACAACCCACTCGTACTGCACACAACCCGTACAACCACAACCCACTCATACTGTACACAACTCGTAGAACCACAACCCACTCACACTGTACACAACCCGTACAACCACAACCCACTCACACTGTACACAACTCGTACAACGACAACCCACTCATACTGTACACAACTCGTAGAACCACAACCCACTCACACTGTACACAACCCGTACAAACACAACCCACTCACACTGTACACAACTCGTACAACTACAAACCACTCACAATGTACACAACCCATACAACCACAACCCACTCACACTGTACACAACTCGTACAACCACAACCCACTCATACTGTACACAACACACAACCACAACCCACTCACTGTACACAACCCGTACAACCACAACCCACACACTGTACACAACTCGTACAACGACAACCCACTCATACTGTACACAACTCGTAGAACCACAACCCACTCACACTGCACACAGCTCGTACAACTACCACCCACTCACACACTACACACAGCTCATACAACTACAACCCACTCGCACAACGACAACTCTCTCACATGCTGAACACAACTGATACAACTACAACCCAATCACATACTGTACATAGCTCGTACAACTACAACCCACTCTTGCTTGCCAGCCATCTGTAGCTCGCACAACTCCCTTGCCCGGTGTCCATAGATTGTGCAACTCCCTTGCTAACTGTCCATAGCTTGTGCAACTCCCTTGCTAACTATCCATAGCTTGTGCAACTCCCTTGCTAACTATCCATAGCTCATGCAACTCCCTTGCTAACTGTCCATAGCTTGTGCAACTCCCTTGCTAACTATCCATAGCTTGCTAGCTGTCCATAGCTTGTGCAACTCCCTTGCTAGCTGTCCATAGCTCATGCAACTCCCTTGCTAACTATCCATAGGTCATGCAACTCCCTTGCTAACTGTCCATAGCTTGTGCAACTCCCTTGCTAACTATCCATAGCTTGTGCAACTCCCTTGCTAGCTGTCCATAGCTCATGCAACTCCCTTGCTAACTATCCATAGCTCATGCAACTCCCTTGCTAGGTGTCCATAGCTTGTACAACTCCCTTGCTAGCTGTCCATAGCTTGTACAACTCCCTTGCTAGCTGTCCATAGCTCATGCAACTCCCTTGCTAACTATCCATAGCTTGTGCAACTCCCTTGCTAGCTGTCCATAGCTTGGGCAACTCCCTTGTACACAACCCGTACAACGACAACCCACTTGTACTGTACACAACCCGTACAACGACAACCCACACACTGTACACAACCCGTACAACCACAACCCACACACTGTACACAACTCGTACAACCACAACCCACACACTGTACACAACCCGCACAACCACAACCCACTCACACTGTACACAACCCGTACAACCACAACCCACTCATACTGTAATAATAATAATAATTCATTTATTTTGTATAGCGCTTTTCCAGAAGCCCAAAGGCGCTTTGACAGAGTGGAAAACATAATGCATAACAATACATGAAAACAACAATTGCAAAAAGACAAGAATCAATAGGGAAATATTTAAAGCAAAAGGAGGGAGAAGGAGAAGAGATAGTCAGGGGTTAAATGCTGTGGGTTGAATGTTGAATGCAGTGTTGAACAGGTGGGTCTTTAGTGATGTTTTGAATGTGGTGAGTGAGGAGGAGTCTCTGATGGTGTGAGGTAGTGAGTTCCAGAGGGTGTACACAACCCGTACAACCACAACCCACACACTGTACACAACCCGTACAACCACAACCCACTCATACTGTACACAACCCGTACAACCACAACCCACTCACACTGTACACAACCCGTAGAACCACAACCCACTCATACTGTACACAACCCGTACAACCACAACCCACTCACACTGTACACAACCCGTACAACCACAACCCACTCATACTGTACACAACCCGTACAACCACAACCCACTCATATTGTACACAGCTCGTAGAACCACAACCCACTCACACTGTACACAACTCGTACAACCACAACCCACTCACACTGTACACAACCCGTACAACCACAACCCACTCATACTGTACACAACCCGTACAACCACAACCCACTCATATTGTACACAGCTCGTAGAACCACAACCCACTCACACTGTACACAACTCGTACAACCACAACCCACTCACACTGTACACAACCCGTACAACGACAACCCACTTGTACTGTACACAACCCGTACAACGACAACCCACACACTGTACACAACCCGTACAACCACAACCCACACACTGTACACAACTCGTACAACCACAACCCACACACTGTACACAACCCGCACAACCACAACCCACTCACACTGTACACAACCCGTACAACCACAACCCACTCATACTGTAATAATAATAATAATTCATTTATTTTGTATAGCGCTTTTCCAGAAGCCCAAAGGCGCTTTGACAGAGTGGAAAACATAATGCATAACAATACATGAAAACAACAATTGCAAAAAGACAAGAATCAATAGGGAAATATTTAAAGCAAAAGGAGGGAGAAGGAGAAGAGATAGTCAGGGGTTAAATGCTGTGGGTTGAATGTTGAATGCAGTGTTGAACAGGTGGGTCTTTAGTGATGTTTTGAATGTGGTGAGTGAGGAGGAGTCTCTGATGGTGTGAGGTAGTGAGTTCCAGAGGGTGTACACAACCCGTACAACCACAACCCACACACTGTACACAACCCGTACAACCACAACCCACTCATACTGTACACAACCCGTACAACCACAACCCACTCACACTGTACACAACCCGTACAACCACAACCCACTCATACTGTACACAACCCGTACAACCACAACCCACTCATATTGTACACAACTCATAGAACCACAACCCACTCATACTGTACACAACCCGTACAACCACAACCCACTCATTGTACACAACTCGTAGAACCACAACCCACTCACACTGTACACAACTCGTACAACCACAACCCACTCACACTGTACACAACCCGTACAACGACAACCCACTCGTACTGTACACAACCCGTACAACCACAACCCACACACTGTACACAACTCGTACAACCACAACCCACTCACACTGTACACAACCCGTACGACAACCCACTCGTACTGTGTACAACCACAACCCACACACTGTACACAACTCGTACAACCACAACCCACTCACACTGTACACAACCCGTACATTCGTACAACCACAACCCACTCATACTGTACACAACCCGTACAACCACAACCCACTCATATTGTACACAACTCGTAGAACCACAACCCACTCACACTGTACACAACCCGTACAACCACAACCCACTCATACTGTACACAACTCGTACAACGACAACCCACTCGTACTGCACACAACCCGTACAACCACAACCCACTCATACTGTACACAACTCGTAGAACCACAACCCACTCACACTGTACACAACCCGTACAACCACAACCCACTCACACTGTACACAACTCGTACAACGACAACCCACTCATACTGTACACAACTCGTAGAACCACAACCCACTCACACTGTACACAACCCGTACAAACACAACCCACTCACACTGTACACAACTCGTACAACTACAAACCACTCACAATGTACACAACCCATACAACCACAACCCACTCACACTGTACACAACTCGTACAACCACAACCCACTCATACTGTACACAACACACAACCACAACCCACTCACTGTACACAACCCGTACAACCACAACCCACACACTGTACACAACTCGTACAACGACAACCCACTCATACTGTACACAACTCGTAGAACCACAACCCACTCACACTGCACACAGCTCGTACAACTACCACCCACTCACACACTACACACAGCTCATACAACTACAACCCACTCGCACAACGACAACTCTCTCACATGCTGAACACAACTGATACAACTACAACCCAATCACATACTGTACATAGCTCGTACAACTACAACCCACTCTTGCTTGCCAGCCATCTGTAGCTCGCACAACTCCCTTGCCCGGTGTCCATAGATTGTGCAACTCCCTTGCTAACTGTCCATAGCTTGTGCAACTCCCTTGCTAACTATCCATAGCTTGTGCAACTCCCTTGCTAACTATCCATAGCTCATGCAACTCCCTTGCTAACTGTCCATAGCTTGTGCAACTCCCTTGCTAACTATCCATAGCTTGCTAGCTGTCCATAGCTTGTGCAACTCCCTTGCTAGCTGTCCATAGCTCATGCAACTCCCTTGCTAACTATCCATAGGTCATGCAACTCCCTTGCTAACTGTCCATAGCTTGTGCAACTCCCTTGCTAACTATCCATAGCTTGTGCAACTCCCTTGCTAGCTGTCCATAGCTCATGCAACTCCCTTGCTAACTATCCATAGCTCATGCAACTCCCTTGCTAGGTGTCCATAGCTTGTACAACTCCCTTGCTAGCTGTCCATAGCTTGTACAACTCCCTTGCTAGCTGTCCATAGCTCATGCAACTCCCTTGCTAACTATCCATAGCTTGTGCAACTCCCTTGCTAGCTGTCCATAGCTTGGGCAACTCCCTTGCTAGCTGTCCATAGCTTGTGCAACTCCCTTTCTAGCTGTCCATAGCTAATGCAACTCCCTTGCTAGCTGTGCATATCTTGTGCAACTCCCTTGCTAGCTGTCCATAGCTCATGCAACTCCCTTGCTAACTATCCATAGCTTGTGCAACTCCCTTGCTAACTATCCATAGCTTGTGTAACTCCCTTGCTAGCTGTCTATAGCTCATGCAACTCCCTTGCTAACTATCCATAGCTCATACAACTCCCTTGCTAGCTGTCCATAGCTTGTACAACTCCCTTGCTAGCTGTCCATAGCTCATGCAACTCCCTTGCTAACTATCCATAGCTTGTGCAACTCCCTTGCTAGGTGTCCATAGCTTGTACAACTCCCTTGCTAGCTGTCCATAGCTTGTACAACTCCCTTGCTAGCTGTCCATAGCTCATGCAACTCCCTTGCTAACTATCCATAGCTTGTGCAACTCCCTTGCTAGCTGTCCATAGCTTGTACAACTCCCTTGCTAGCTGTCCATAGCTTGTACAACTCCCTTGCTAGCTGTCCATAGCTCATGCAACTCCCTTGCTAACTATCCATAGCTTGTGCAACTCCCTTGCTAACTATCCATAGTTTGTGTAACTCCCTTGCTAGCTGTCTATAGCTCATGCAACTCCCTTGCTAACTATCCATAGCTCATACAACTCCCTTGCTAGCTGTCCATAGCTCATGCAACTCCCTTGCTAACTATCCATAGCTTGTGCAACTCCCTTGCTAACTATCCATAGCTTGTGCAACTCCCTTGCTAACTATCCATAGCTTGTGCAACTCCCTTGCTAACTATCCATAGCTCGTGCAACTCCCTTGCTAGCTGTCCATAGCTCATGCAACTCCCTTGCTAACTGTCCATAGCTTGTGCAACTCCCTTGCTAACTGTCCATAGCTTGTGCAACTCCCTTGCTCACTGTCCATAGCTTGTGCAACTCCCTTGCTAACTATCCATAGCTTGTGCAACTCCTTTGCTAGGTGTCCATAGCTTGTGCAACTCCCTTGCTAACTATCCATAGCTCGTGCAATTCCCTTGCTAGCTGTCCATAGCTTGTGCAACTCCCTTGCTAAATATCCATAGCTTGTGCAACTCCCTTGCTAGCTGTCCATAGCTTGTGCAACTCCTTTGTTGCTAGCTGTCCATAGCTTGTGCAACTCCCTCGTTAACTGTCCATAGCTTGTGCAACTCCCTTGCTAGCTGTCCATAGCTTGTGCAACTCCCTTGCTAACTGTCCTAGCTCGTGCATCTACACATACCTGCTCTACGAAACCGCACGATAAACCGACATCTGCAGGAACAGGCCATGGGAGAAGTCGTGAACCTCACACCGTCTCCCCTTAAATAGGACAGACACCTATCCCTGCCACCGGCGCCGCCATTACACATCTTCCCAAGACCGGCTGTTGAGGGTCGTGCTGAAGACTGCGGTTTTTGCCGTGACCTGAAGCCCTTTTCATAGCTTCAGGAGAACACAGTTTAACACGCAAACAAATTCGGAGAGAAAAGTCTGCAAATGCACTCATTGTGTATGCAGCCTGTGGCTGTTGGTTGCATCATTGCTGCGAGCGTGTCTGCACCTCTGATGCAGGGCTCCGTAGATTAGATCAGGATTTTGTAATTTGGTCAGGATGTCGGTGATGGCTCACCACTCTTAGCAACGGACGCCCGAAGATCTAACGTCCACCAACTAATGCTGACATGGAGGATGCCCAGTTTGGCATTCACCTGAGGGACGGCACACATTGATGTACCTGTGAAACCCCAGGGTAAAAGTTTGTAGCTGGGTCGAGAATCGAACAAAGATTGGCCAGCTCAGAAGCGAGTGTGCACAAGTCAACGACCTAGGCCCTAGGGTATCCTACCAGCCCAAGGTTGTGAACGAAATCATCTCAAACTTTACAATGCCCCTTTTAAATGTTGACATGAGGCTCATGGAGGACATTGCGCATGTATAACATGATTGAAAAGATCATTAGTAGACATCAGTGCACTTTCGCTTGGATGGCCATTAGTAGCCAATGGACAAACAAACAGTATATGGGATTTGAACCTGTGGATCCAGCATCCTGAGGCGAGGGCTCCGATAACAGTGCCAAACAGGCCAACGTGTCTAATGCCACCCAGAGCGCCGCGCGGTGCATCCTGTGCAACTCAACGTACCAATCGGCTGGACAAAATGGTGGATGGAAAAGCAGCTCGAGTGTGTTGTCACCATGTATCCTCGCAAGAAACTGGAAAATGAACAGAAACAGTTTAATATCACAAGTTTTAATCATGTGGTAACCCCAAGGCAGAACAAATCGATCTCAGAACTTTAGAGGAGCCTCAAATTAGGGGCCTCAAAGTGTCTTTCTCCAGAGCCAAAAGTGACCAGAATATATATATATATATACGGTGGAGGGTTGTTTTTTCAATCCACCTAAATCTTTGCAGAGTTTTAAAGATTTGCTTGTGAACACCAACAACAACAAAGAGCGATGAAAATCTAGTGAATGTGCTAACCCGTGCCGTCACGAGTATTTACAAAAAAAAGAAGAAAAAAGAGCTTTGCTTCCTCCTGAGTTTTGGTAATAAAGAACTGCATTGTTGGGATGGACAGGTCCCATCAAACGTGGCTCGATGAGAATCCTGGCTTCCTGGTCTACAGCGCTCGGACGATGGCGGCGTGAAGCACCACGACGGACTTGACTCGGCCTCCCTCGTGGTGAGGAGTCAGCGCGTGGGATGCTGGGAGTGAGGACGGCTCCCCAGCGAGCGGCGGAGGCCCGGCTCGAGGCGGCTATAATGTTCGTTGAAGTCGAGCCGGAAGCTGAGAAAGCGCAGGCTTTCGTCGGTGCTGGACGCCAGCATTATCAGGAACTTCTGCACAATGGCCTGGGATGGGAGGGTGGGAAGGGCACGATCGTTCCTTCATCACTGGGACTGGTGCAACATCAATCATCTGCCGTTTTCAATTATCGGACGGTTTGCAGACAACGATGGATCACGGCCTACTTCCTTGTGACGGGCCAGGAGCTGAGGGTGATGGGAATGCCGGGAAGTGCGACTGTGATTGCAATTAGTACCTGAAATGCCTGTGTGAGGATGCGGAGTTGAGAACGGTTCTTCGGAACAAAGTTCTTCTGAAAATCCTGAACTTTTTCCTTTTCTTGACGTTCTTCCTCAGCAGTGACTCCCCACTCGCGCTGCACAAATAGAGTGAGGAAAACAATTAAACACGTGACTGCCACGGCTCTGGCGTAAGTGAGCCAAGTCATCACTGAAGTTCCTTACATTGAGCACCATGAGGTTGTAGAAGAGAGCATTGTGCATAATGAGGTCCACTAACCAATTGCCACCACCCCATCACCCAACTCAACATACAGGAGTTAAATTGATAAGGTAAACATGTATAACTATGGATGGAACAACCAAATCACAGGTTGTTTAAAATCTATATATTTGCAAAGCCAATGAATGAGGCTTACATCAAATCGAGCAATCCCAGCATTTGGCGAGGAAGCACATAAAAGACAATTAACTTTTTGGACTTACTTTGACACACATTGTGGAATCCGCTGCAGCACGCAAGGCTCTTGGTAAATGGGCGGCCTAACAAAATCCGGGCCTGGAATCCGGTCGAGCTAGTTGTGGGGTCCAGGCCAAGCGTAAAAAAAGGCTTTCAGCGAGGCAGCCGAGGCGTGGGGAGAGGGGAGAGGCAAAGAGGGGCAGAGAGGTAGGCAGCAAAATAGGGGCAAAAAAAAAAGACTGAAAATAAAAGGGGGAGGGTGTCTGGGAGCTAAAGGGAACAAAGACAATGCTGGCATTGCATTTGGTCACTCCATAGGAAGGTTTTGGAGGACATGGAGAAGTCACAGAGTCCGAGACAACAGGACATGCTAATGCAGAAACCGACAGAGCGGTGTTGCTGCAGCATTTGCGCTGACCCGTCGCCGGCACGCTTCGCTGCGCACACACGCACGGGCAGCTCCGCTTTGCTGAAAGCCACACACACGCAAGTCGGCCACCGCCACGCAAACACGGGGCACCCACGGCGAGGAAGCAAAACGTTATCACAAAGGAAGAAGCCAAGATACCTTACCCTGGACATCCTCTTCCAGTGAAGTGGCGTCGTGACTTCCCAATTACAAACTACACAACCGCACTGTTTGCAGTTACTATCGCGGATAACAAAACATTCACCGAGAATGTTTGAGTGAAGAGAGGGTTAAACAAAACGAAGAAGACAAAACAACAACCATTCACTTAGCTCTCAATGATGTTTTCACAATGGAAGAGCAAGTCTTCGAAGTGGCCAAAAAGAAATGAAAAATCCCTCATAGAGCGACTCTTGGCGAAACAGAACAAAGTAGAATGGCACTCGGTAGAGCATTCTTTTTACCTCAAAAATAATTAGTGGTTGAATTCTGTGACCTGATATGCTAATCGTCTTCAAATTTTAAGTTAATTGGATGAAAATTGACAATTTTAGAATTTTGGCCTATGTTCGACCTTGTGGACTATGTTGACCTCAAAAATAATTGGTGTTTCGTTTCATTAAACTAATATGAAAATTATATTCAGATTTCAAGTCAATAGGATGGAAATTGAGGATTTTAGAAATTTGAAGAAAAGTGGTTGACGTTTGGCCAATGTTGACCTTTTGGCCTATGTTGACCTCAAATATAGTTGGTGGTTGAATTCAGTTAGCTGATATGAAAATCCCATTCAAATTTCAAGTCAATCGGATGAAAATTGAGGATTTTAGAAATTTGAAATGGTTGTTGATCTTTGGCCTGTTTTGACCTTTTGGCCTCTGCTGATCTCTAAAATAGTCGGTGGTTGAATTCAGTCAGCTGATGTGAAAATCCTATTCAAATTTGAAGTCAATCGGATGGAAATTGAGGATTTTAGAAATTTGAAAAAGGTGGTTGACCGTTGGCCTATGTTGTCCTTTTGACCTTTAAAATATAAAGGATTTTGTTGGACCACAAACTCTAACATTTGGTGAAGTTTCCTGAAGATCGGTTTACAATTGTGACCTGTAGGCAAGTATAAGCGAGCGGACAGACAAACAAACACACACACAAACCAGAGTGATCAACATACTTGTCCAAAAAATGTTTTTTTGCCGAGTAATAAATAATTGGTCTGTGCATAAAAAATGATCAAAAAAGGGAAAACATTAATTAATGACATACTGGCACCAAGATACTGAGCAGCTTAATTAAATATCAGACTGCAGAAACTATGTTTGGAAAGAAGAAGATGCTTTCAATTGTAAAATGAACAGATTAATTGAGGACGAACATAACAAATCGCAAAAAGGGACCATGGGCACGTGGGGACGTGATTCGACCATCATGGACCCATGAAGATGTGATGTGACCATCAGCATCGTGGACACGGCATTCCAGGACTGCATATGCGCAATGCACCTGCACGCATGTAGATCTTACGGTTACCTCGTGCATCGCGTAAACTCTCGCTCATTTGCCATCCATTCGGTAAAATGCCTTATCATAGGAATCCATGTAAACTGAACCTTCAATCCTAGGAAATTTGAAATTAGGCTCAGAGATAACCAGACCATAGGGGAAACCGACGACGACGACGGAACTACCAAAGTTGGTTTCTTTAAAAGCAGAACTCTTTGACGGTTTAAAAACAAACAAACTGATTGTTCGTAGAATAAATTGGTCCAACTTTACGAACTGTGGTTCGGATCGAAATTGCGTACAGCACGAGCGCCTGAGCTTTCTTTCACCTCCTACACCGATGGCCTTTCCGCCCCGACTTGAAAACGCTGTCCGAGCTTTCGATGATCACAGAAGCGTTTAATGCGCCAAAGTCTGGTGCCACTCACAACGCGTTGCCAACCGCACGCGCATCTTTGATGCTTTAGTCATTCTCAGGTTCGGTCCCATCATCAGGACCTTTGCTTCACAAAAAAGGCCACGAGCGGTTCCAAGCACCCCAATGGCTGGAGAGACGGTCACCTCTTCAATGATGCAATTGAAAAAAAAATCACTGCTTATCAATAACAAAATCACCTGGTCAGCAACAAAACTCAATGCTGTGCTCAGGTTAGTTCAGCTTTATTGGTGTTCCCATCTGAGTACTAGACTCATGATGTTGCACATTATTTAAACCAAGTGGATTTGTCCATTAACTCAATATCAATGTAATGCCTGTTATATGTGTCCCGAGCTCCTCCTGCACTGGGTTATTATGGGCCTTAGTGCAGAGAAAAAATAAAATAAATGTTTTTCCCGAAAGAAAAAGTTTTCCAATAGAAAGAGTTTTGTCAACATTGAAGTCGATTATAGTTCAAAACACATCAATCTGAAGCAATAAACATTCAAAACATTGCCATGAAAAACAAAATAATTATCATCATACAAATAAACATATCCACATACACCTACAACACAATGACATCGCTAAGACCAGGTGACAATGCAACATTCATAAGCATTAAAAAAAGCAATAAAAGAAAGCAAAGTTAACATCAACATAACAGTTATCAATGCAACATAAAGAATTAACTCTGTACGAAACAGCAACGCGACAAAAACAGAGATCACCAAACAGGATGTGTGTTCATATAGAGGAGCGGGACGGAGCGGTATCGTCACCTGCTGGTCAGTACAGACTAGGGCTTTGGAGCCACGGCACACCTGGGGAGTCGAACAGGGCGCCGGCCATGCACCTGTCTCAACAAGGAACGTTTGCGTGGTGCAAACACGGCGTGCCGGGTGGGAGCGCCGGGGTTACGGACGAATGGATGAGCCCAAAGGTGACGGGCACGGTGACATGAAGGTTGCGGCGGAACAGAGAAAGAGGTTCAAAAATTAAACTAAACAAATAAATAAAAAGGTTTTTGCAGCAGCTTAGCACGGATGAGAAAAGCAGGGTGATGATGCACAGAGTAGAGAAGACGATGGGGAAAACAGGTAATCCCCCCCTTGTTGGGAAACTGTCATCCACACCTGAATATTGTTCTTCTAAAATCAGCCAAGTGTCAATACGTTACCCCAGATCGTTTGTCTTTGAGATCAAGTCTTACCCAACATGAAATCAACAACGTTCATGTCCTCCAATGTGACAGTCAGAAAACCTTTGTTCGAAAACAAATTAATCCAAACAAGATTTCAATTATTTTTGAAAATGAATTCAAAACAAAGACCCGTCGTCACCATGGAAATCCTCACAAAAATGAAGGTGCTCGAGAGTGTGTGTCATTTTTTGCTGCTATGGCAACAAAAACCACCACTGTCGGTAACAAATTATTCAGGCACATTCAAAAACGTGTGAAATAACAACGTGTTTCATTTAAAACTTGTTTCCGTCACCGATTCAACCAATCTTTAAATGGTCAGATCAAAATAACCCGAAGACTGCACAACAAATGGTGAATCTCATCCCTACATTATTAATTGGAAAGATCACTAGCATTGAAAATCGGCCAATTTAATATTCAAATAAATAGAAGTAAATCCAATGATGTACGCTGGATCACAGAAAAAATTCAAACACCACACGCCGGGTGGTGGATCCGAACAAGCACCAACAACTTGCGTGATGAATGGATGAGCGGGGCGACTGGAGATAGGCTTTGCAAATTTGTCCAAGTAATGAATGATAAATTATACACCAGACTGTAAAACGCTCCCAAAAAATATATATATATTATATATTGTTACAGACACGACTTTGATGTTAAGGTGGGCCGAGCGGAATGGCCGTCGTGTCCGCACAAATTACCCGATTATACTCGACGTTGACGGAGCCGCGCCACGCTGGCTCAATAAGGAAAAAGAAGACACCCGGCTGGGTTATAATGACAGACACCAATGTTTCGATTCTCAATTATATTCGTAAGGAAAGGTTAGATTACAGGGGCTAGAGGTATATCACAGGAAGACAGGCACTTAGACACACTCTTATATTAACCCCGGACAGACGACAGGTAAACGGGACAACGGCTGACTCACACGGGGATTGATGGCAGGGAAAGGCAGGTATCGGTGGCTCCAGGTGCGCCTGGGCTCGGGGCAGAATCCACACGGTTCGGTCCGGTCCAAAGATGCGGGGAGGTCACAGCGCTCGGAGGTAACGTTCTTTCCCAGGCGGGTTCGCTTCCTCTCAGCGATCGCAGGCAACGTTCTTTCTCAGGCGGGGCGCCTCTGACTCAGCGCGCGCAGGTACTTCTTTCTCTAGCTGGGGGCGCATCTGACGTCACATCCGGCGCGGGGCCGCGTATATCCGGCGGGGAGTGACACGCCCTCGGCTCGTTAGCTCCGCCTCGTGGAATCGGCACGTTGCTTCTCATTGGGTGCGGGGGGGTTACCAGGCTCCGCCCTTGACGAGGAGCTGACAGCCAGCCCCTCTGGTAACCCCGTGGAGCGCCGAGCCGGTGTGAGGACGCATCCTCCCCCGCGCCGCCGCGCCGCCCCCATCTCCTCTGTTGTTGTAGTTATAGTTGTGGAAGAAGATGGAAGGAGGTATGGAAGATGGAAGGAGGTATGGGAAAGGTCCTAAACTCACTATTGATGCCATATAATCACATTCTGGTGCAACGAAGAGTCATAATTAATGGAAACGAGGCCTTAACTGACATAGACTAAGAATAACTAGCAAGATGTCCGAAAGTTGTCTACGTGTGGTGCGGTGGACCTGGGCACGACATTTAATGGGGAAATAAGGGGAAGGTCGGCTCTACTGATTGTTGTTTACAGACAATGGGACTAGGGAATGGGGGATTGGGGATAGTTGGGGAGTATTGGGGAAAATAGGGGAATATTTACAAGCGGATATGGAGGCCAAATTCCATATTCGCAACATTGCACCCTTCTCTACCCTCGGGGCGTCCCGACCCGATAAATTTTTACCTACTTTAGTGTGGCACGCAATGTAGTTCCCTCTACTATTAACTCTACCCTGAGTGCGACAGTTTTACAGATATTCACAAATGAGTAAATATGTCCCCCTGCGACGTTGCACCCTTCTCCTCACAGAAACACACCCACAGGATAACCGAATCCGGAAAGAATTCGCAAACTAAACATACAGCCGGTAGGGAGCATTATTTACACGACTACGCTGCTATTTACACTACGATCCAGGACCTGTTTTTGGAGGAACACATGCAGATGTTATGCATAGAGAGAGCGCGCTTGCCAGCATCGATACACCAACCCACGAGTGCTCTGTGGCCGACGGCCTTTAATAACGTGCAGAGCACCCTTTCCCAGCATCAAAAGCACCACCCCACCACCAATCGGTGCAGTCACCATTGTTCAATGATTAAAAATAAATGCGACAACCCCTAACCCTGCAGGTGTCTCTTGCTCTTCGTGTGGCCTTCAGTGGTGTTAACTATTAGTGGTTCACCTGTATGGCATAGGTGCCACGTTGACCCATAGGTCCATCAACGGGTGGTGCTTGGCCGCAAACGAACTGCGGTCCATTGTGGGTGGCCACAAACATTGCGGTCCATATGGTGTATCGATCCAGGCAGCCAACAGCGAAAGTGCAGGCCCACAACTGCGTAGCCAGCACCTCTCTCTCCTCTCTCTCTACCCCAAAGCCAGATCCTCGGAGGCGGGAGACAAAAGAAGCAGACAAGTGAGTAAGGTGGTAAGGGCGCAAAAGTGCACGCAATACAAGATGATGCACACTGGGGGCACATGGGAACCAGGTGAGACAGGTACGTTCCTATCGTACGCCCCCCCCCACCAGGTAACCTACATGGCCCCTCCCTTACCCCTTACTGCATCCACAAAACACAACACTACCCATAAACATCTACTTTACAAATCAACAAACATCCCTACTGTCTTCCCCGTTCCTCCCATAAACCAAATTCGTCTTCTCTCCCTCCTAACCAATCAAATTTGCCATTTTCAACTCTCATCAAAATTTGCCATTACCAATTCATCATCAGTCCCTCCTAGGGAGGGAGAGATGGAATCACCCCAATGTCTCATCCACGTCGTGATGCGTCTCACAAATCCACAGCAATCTCATTTCCTGCTACAAACCAAGAAAACACAGGTGTGGAGTCATCATCATCACCACAGGTAAGTGGCTGCGTATGGTGCGACAGGTTCATCAATCCTAACTATTTCCTAAGTGACTTTAACAACTTTACACTACCCGGGGTCTTTCTCCGGCCAAACCATTGGCCCTCTTACACTATGGGTTCTAAAAACCAATTCCCATTGGCCAACTGTGGTGCTTTTCAATTTGGGGTCTCACTCCCCCGATTCATCTCCCGGTGCCCTCGCACAATTTCTGGGCTGTGGCGTGTACCTCTCCCAGTGGGTCTACCCACCTGCACACCTCCACCACTGCAGTTGCCTCCGAGCTTACCTGCTCCTCACCCTAACCTAACTACCTGGGGAAGGCCCTCTGGCTCTCTCCCCACTCGGTGCCCTCTCTGGCACTGGGCTACCCGGGTCCGTCCTCCGGATCCTCGGGCCCCATCCACAACTCTACCGGCTCCCAGAGCCCACCTGCGGCCTCACCTGGCCGACATCCTCACAGTGGTGGAGTGCCCAACCAACTACACACACTAACAGGCTACACGCCCAGCCATTTCCACAACACTAATGCACCCATTCACAACACCATTCTGCAACCGCACCACAAATGCCAATATCCAACCACAATTTACCTGTACCCTCTACCTAACACTTACACTACCCGCCCCGGGTATCCGTGATAGGGGTCCACTCTTCCCCCATCCACACCTTCGCACCATGCACACCACTCCGTACCACTTACTCCAACTCTCTCCACACACCTGTATTTGCACACCTGTGCTCTCACACCTGGTGCCACCTGCACCCTTCTCTCCCCAAGCGCATTCGCGCTGATCCACAACACTCACTACTCACACACTGCTCCACACACCTGTCCAGTTGCACACCTGTGCAATCACACCTGTTCAATTCTCACAAACACGGCATCATCTCAGCTAACTACTCCCTTCTGAAACTTGCGCTTCCCAGTCGTCCCTTTAAACTATTGCGCTCCCTCGTCATTATCATCCACACTAATCTACCTGCGTCCCTACTACAGGTATCAGTCACTAACGAAACTTAACGTCACCTAATGTCAATCCTCGCTAGATCCCTACACACCATATCCTAACCCACCCGGGCTAGTTTTCACTGCCATACACCCCATAAGCTATTGCTCCTTTGCCCCCCACCTGTGAGGGATGGTGGATTTGCCATCCCACCACATCGGGGGTCTCTCACTACCAATTTTGCACATCAAATTTCAACAAATTAAAAATTTGCCAATCACTGCCCATCATCTGCCAATCACTACTGCCAATCCCTTGCCAATCATCAAATTTTGTTTTTCTCTAATTTTGGGTCCAAAACACTAACCTCATCACCCAGTCGACTCACTAATACCTCTCGGTGCGCCAATCCCCGTCCAAAGCCCGGCTTCGTAAAGCCAAGCCATGAATGCGGGTTGTTCTGTGCCAGCGGCTGGATACATCCCGCATTCGGTGCAGGGAAGGAGGTTTACCCGGGCCGAGATCCCACGCACCATCTCGGCACGGAGCCATCCCATGGCTCGATCTCGGCCTGCCGGAATGCCTCACCAAAAAGTGGTCGCCATGACGACCCTTTCTATCGGGCTGACCGCTCCGCCTAGTGGAGCACGGACGCGGCCGTTCAAAGCGAGGCCCAGCACGCACCGAGGGCCCGATTCGGCTATAAGTCGCTCTAACCTCTAACCCGTCTAACGTCGATGCTTCACCTGGACGCTTACACCCCGCAGCCCGTTCCTTGCTCACACATCCAGCCGTTTCCATGCTCCTCGTACCTTTCCTTACACACCTCGGTACACCCATTCCACTCACAGCCTTGGTCACACACCTGACCACCGAACACTTTGGCACACATTCGTTGGTCGCACACCTCACCAAAACACCTCTTCGCGCCCCCTCCTCAGTCACCTCCTCTGTGACAATCACAGGTGTGCTCTCATTCGCACACCCAACCACGTGCCTCACCACCAACTCCAGCGTGCATTCCCACTCACGCTCTACCATTCCAGGTGTGCATCCTTCCATCCCAGGTGTACATCCTCGCTCACCTGTCACAACTAACTCACGCTCCATGTCACTCTCACTACTTTCACCTCCATTCCTGACAGCGCACTCACCCTTACTCTTGACAGCGCACTCTTTCCTCGTGCACCTGTCCGTCACACACCTGTCCGTCATACACCTTTCTCGCGCACACTCTTGCGTTACACCCTCTGTAACACTCCCCACAGGTGTGCATTCTTCCTTGCCTTTGACAGCGCACTCTTTCCTCAGGCACCTGTCCGTTACACACCTTTCTCGCGCACACTCTCCCGTCACACCCTCTGTAACACTCACCACCCCGCGCTTCCATGTGCCCCCTCGCACACGCGCTACGACCGACTCACTCTCGCCAGCACCCTCACTCCTTGGCACACACTTTTTCCTCACACACCCCAGAGTCGGACTTTCTTGCACACCTCCTTTTTCGCACACCAGACCTGTCGCACACTTCACCAACGGCCTCTCACGAACACCCGGGTCTATCTCGACCCCCAAGCTTCTTAAATCCCCTGGCGCATCATACGCACGACCATATTGGTCACCACTTACACCGGGTCCTCTTCCTCTTCACTTCTCCTCCATCACCTGCGAATCCCTCATCCGGTTAATGAGCACATCATCACGATCCAAACACAGACTTTGGACCAATTCTTTTACTTCCTCTTTTATCTCTTTGTTATCCCCTCTCCGTCGCTTCTTAATTTCGCTCATCCCTTCTTCCACTTCTTCTAGTTTCTGCTTCACCTCTTTTATTCCCCGGTACGTCTCCTCAAGCTCATCCTCTAAGGCTACCTTGACCGTTTCCAGGTGCGTCCTCACCTGCCGGTCCTTCGTCTCCATAACCTCTATCACCTCGTCCAACCTCGTTGTCAGTCCCTCACGTACCATCTGACATTCCCTCTTCGTCGCTATCAAGTCGTCTTTTAGTTCTTTCTGTGTCACTTTTAACCCTCCTAATACCGCAGTGTTCCTTTGAACCTGCTCCGTTAGTTCTTTTTGTCCCTCCGTCAGCTGTTCCACCTCCTGCGTCAGGACCTCTATGCCCCCCTGTAACTTTACAGTCCCCTTTCTCACCTCCTTCTCCATGTGCTCCTTACAGTGCCTCACCTCCTCGCGCACTCCTCCGACCTCCTCACTCACACCTCTTCTGATCTCTTCTCCCATCACTTGCATCTCCTGCCCAGATGCCACCCTCATCTGCTCCATTTCCTCCCTGTGAGCATCCAGTTTGGTTTCTACCCCCATTCTGACCCCCTCTATCTGCTGCCCCATTTGGTTAACTTCCCTTTCCGCTTGGTCCCTCATGTCCCTCAATTTGCCTTCCATGGTGTTTTCTAACCCCTCTAACCCTTTTTGCATCCCTTCCATTTGATTCTCTTGAGCGGCCATTCTGTTTTCTACCCCCGTTAACCCCTCCTGTATTTCCCCTAATTTATCGTCTAATTTCCCAAATTTCATGTCTAATCCCTTAAAATTATTGTCTAATCCCTTAAAATTATTGTCTAATCCCTCACTGGTACCCCTCGCTTCGTCCCTCATTACCCCCATTTCGTTTCCCATTACCCCCAATTGGTTTCCCATTACCCCCAATTGCTCACTCCGAGCATCCATCCGTTTCCCCATTACCCCTATTTGCTCACTATTCTTTTCCATAAGGGCCGTCATTTGCATCATAAATTGCTCCATGAGGGCCTGCATTTGGGCCATCCCTCCCACTTGTGCAGCGGGTGCGGCCGCCGTAGCTATGTGCGAGGCGCCATTTCGCGCGTCTGCTACCCCCGCTGTTTCGCTCTCCTCACGTGTCTCAATTTGGTCCTGGACCGACCCTGCTTCACTCTCCCCTACCGGACCCCAGCCGTCTTGATCCGCCATAGCGCGACTTTCAAAATTCGAGTTTCGTAACACAAATCCAAATTTTGCTGTTATAATTTCGTCGAGCGCAGTAACCGCGGGACCGCGCTCCGGATCGATTTTGTCGAGCGCAGTACGCGCTCCGAATCGATTTTCCCTCCCAAAATTTGGGCCTAACTAATTTAGTCCCGGGTCCGAATCTCACTCCTCGGCACCAATTGTTACAGACACGACTTTGATGTTAAGGTGGGCCGAGCGGAATGGCCGTCGTGTCCGCACAAATTACCCGATTATACTCGATGTTGACGGAGCCGCGCCACGCTGGCTCAATAAGGAAAAAGAAGACACCCGGCTGGGTTATAATGACAGACACCAATGTTTCGATTCTCAATTATATTCGTAAGGAAAGGTTAGATTACAGGGGCTAGAGGTATATCACAGGAAGACAGGCACTTAGACACACTCTTATATTAACCCCGGACAGACGACAGGTAAACGGGACAACGGCTGACTCACACGGGGATTGATGGCAGGGAAAGGCAGGTATCGGTGGCTCCAGGTGCGCCTGGGCTCGGGGCAGAATCCACACGGTTCGGTCCGGTCCAAAGATGCGGGGAGGTCACAGCGCTCGGAGGTAACGTTCTTTCCCAGGCGGGTTCGCTTCCTCTCAGCGATCGCAGGCAACGTTCTTTCTCAGGCGGGGCGCCTCTGACTCAGCGCGCGCAGGTACTTCTTTCTCTAGCTGGGGGCGCATCTGACGTCACATCCGGCGCGGGGCCGCGTATATCCGGCGGGGAGTGACACGCCCTCGGCTCGTTAGCTCCGCCTCGTGGAATCGGCACGTTGCTTCTCATTGGGTGCGGGGGGGTTACCAGGCTCCGCCCTTGACGAGGAGCTGACAGCCAGCCCCTCTGGTAACCCCGTGGAGCGCCGAGCCGGTGTGAGGACGCATCCTCCCCCGCGCCGCCGCGCCGCCCCCATCTCCTCTGTTGTTGTAGTTATAGTTGTGGAAGAAGATGGAAGGAGGTATGGAAGATGGAAGGAGGTATGGGAAAGGTCCTAAACTCACTATTGATGCCATATAATCACATTCTGGTGCAACGAAGAGTCATAATTAATGGAAACGAGGCCTTAACTGACATAGACTAAGAATAACTAGCAAGATGTCCGAAAGTTGTCTACGTGTGGTGCGGTGGACCTGGGCACGACATTTAATGGGGGAATAAGGGGAAGGTCGGCTCTACTGATTGTTGTTTACAGACAATGGGACTAGGGAATGGGGGATTGGGGATAGTTGGGGAGTATTGGGGAAAATAGGGGAATATTTACAAGCGGATATGGAGGCCAAATTCCATATTCGCAACAATATATATCCCAAGTTCGACATGCCTGCAATTGGGTCGAGTGAGAAGAGCAATTACATGCATACGTGTGTATCAAACACGTGAGTGGAGTCGTAATGATAGAATAAGCAAGTGGAATTCAGCAAATTCGATGTTCTCTCAGTAGGTCGAGACGTTTTCAGAAAAGCGCAAAACAAAGCTTAAAACGGAAGTAAAAGTACAATTATCAGATGCACCAAAACGATATATATATATATATATATATATATCTATATATATATATATATATATATATATATATATATACACCACCGGTCAAAAGTTTTAGAACACCTCAATTTTTCCAGTTTTTATTGAAATTTACTATTGAAAAATATTGAAAATAGTTTAATGTCTCAATGTACTCTGAAATTAAGCACAGAACAAATAAACAATTGGAGATAAAAAAAAGAAATCATAGAATCATTTTGTTTAACAAAATTTAATTTAAATCTTTGACTCAGCAAAGTCGCCACCTTTTGCAGATATAATCGCCGAACACACTTGTGGCCGAACTCAGCTCAGTGACCGAACACACTTTTTTTACAATGGAAATCAAATATTGTTCGGGAAGTTCTTCCCAACACTGTTGCAGAGTTCCCACAAATGTGTTGCACTTGAAGGTTGCTTTGCTTTCACCCTTCTGTACAGTTCATCCCAAACCAGCTCGATGGGGTTTAAGTATGGAGACTGTACTGGCCATTCCATGATTTAAAGCCTACCGTCTTGTGCTTTTCCTCAAAGGTAGTTTTGACATAGCCTGGAGGTGTGTTTAGGGTCATTATCTTGCTGTAGGATGAACCCCTGACCAACTTGGCGTATACCAGAGGGTATTGCATGGCGCTGCAAAATACTGTGGTAGCCCTTTTGGTTCAGGGTGCCAGTCACTCTGTGCAAGTCGCCGACTCTGGATCCAGCAAAAGAGCCCCAGACCATCATGCTTCCTCCTCCATGTTTGACAGTTGGTGTCATATAGTGTAGGCTGTTATGTCATTTCGTGTTTTTTTTTTGTTAAAAGCAAAATTCCACTTGATTCCTTGTCTTTGGGGTGTCACATGTTCGAAAAAATAGGTTGTTAATTTTTTAAAACGGATTAAGGGTGTCAAATCCAAGATGGCCGCCAAAATATATAAATTCCATTAAAACTGGTATTCTGAACACAGTATGAGGTCCAAATTAATGATAATACCCATAATTTCAATACCAAGGAGTTCAAAAACAATTAATTTCAATATGGCAGTCAAATTCAAAATGGTGGAAAAATCCAAGATGGCCGCCACTTCTTAAATAATTGCTCCATGCCATATCGGTGCCATATCGGTCTTCTTTCTCATATCTGTGATGGGATGAGAGCTGCTTAGCTTGCACGGAAACTTCTTCTTTATAATCTCCGGCTTCTTGCATGTGTGATACTCACATTCTACGGCATCAACCAATGTTTGAGAACTTGATGTACGGTCAATTTCGACTTTGGGCAACATTGCTGGCTTGTTGTGGTCTGTGGACTGGTAAACAGCTATTGCTGTTCCATGGAGCGTGTTCATACCGCAAGGCGTGGCTTCCAGAAAGTCAATGTTATCTAAGGCATACCAAACAAATGTATCCTTAACTAGCCAAGGTGGTAGGCAAAGTCCACCTACTGAATCCATTTGCTTTCTGACAGTATTGGCGATGCCAGTCTCAATTTCCATAACTTTGGAATAACTGATGCCAATGTCAAGCTGTTCCAACTTTGATACGAGGGTCTTCGATCTTGTATTCTTGTGCACGTCTAAGGCCAAGCCCACTGAAAGAGGAGTTTCGCAGAGGTTTCTGAAGTCACTCCCTAAGTGTTTTGGTGTAAATGACACCTGTCTGTCAGATTTGTAAGCTTGAACAAAGTGCTGTGCTAAAACGGTGGCACTTTGATCTACAGATGTTCTCCTCCTTTCAGTTTGAATTGGTCTTGGTCCCTGGATGGCATGTTTGCAAAATGTGTACAACAGTGGAGGTGGTTCATAGTCTTGAAATGTCCCACGGAACTTCCAGTTGGGTGAATTGGCAATATCTCGTCTTACTATTGTGGCTGCTTTCAACAGGATCTTCAATTCTCCTGTGAGATCTTCTGTCTCTAGGGCAGTTGACAGAGCTGCTTCTTTTACTTGAGTTGGAAGAACTTGTTCAGGTTTAGTCTTGTCTGGTGGTCTGTTGAAGTGCACATCAGGGATGTTATCCAGAATCAGCTGCTTTAGGAACGGTTTGTACATTTGTTTGGAAGTTAAGGGCACTCCGTTTCCTTCTAATATGTTGATGTAAGTTGTTTGAATATCATTCATGTTCAAAGCAGTTTCTCTAGTTTTCAGTTCATTTGCTATTACTTCAAGTATCTCAAGGTCAGATATGGCTTGGCCAATTTTTTTTGCTGATCTGGGTTCCTTCGCTCTTGCAATGTCCCTCTTTGCTTTTACAAAGCAAGGTAGATGATATCTGATATCATAAGCAACTGCTGCTAGGGGATCAGTTGCTGCAATAACATTACTTAGCCTTGCCTTCAGATTTACATCATTTGTGTTTCGGCCAATTTCCATAAACTGGGATCCCATATTCTTGGTTGCAACATCATGGAGCTTGACTCTTGTGTCTTCAGCACACAGAACACATTTGATATTGTCAGTATATTTTTCTCTTGTACCTCTCACGGACGTCGAAGGAGAATCCGCTGCAGAACAAGAAGGACGTCCTATCTTCTTCTGTCGTATGACAGCAACATCTCCCACTAATGCTGCCTTTTTGAATCGTGTCTTTGCCTTATCAATGTTACCTTTGTGTGTAACATTTGCATAGCATCTCTTGTGATAGGAAACACCCTCGTTTATCAGTTGTTCTGCAGAAAAGTCCTGAACACGGGCATTCAGTTCAGCATAGTCTGTGTCTCCATATCCATATCGCAGTTGAGCAGAGTCAATGATATTCTGAATGGAATCTAATGCAGGTTTTGCTACATAGCTTTTGTAGTCAGCTTGCCGAACACCAGTCTGGCAAATAAAACACAGCTTGAAATCCACGGATTTTGGCTTCTTGTCGGGGGGAAGAGCTTCCATCACGGGTATCAACCTCACCTATAGGTTCAAATTAATGAGAGTGAGGTATACATCATGATAGTTGTAGTGACACCATTTTAAAAAGATATCACTATTTGATGTATTAACAGCTTTTGATATTTGTTTCAGTAACACTATCAATGTAGAATCAAACTCGTCATAAGTATCCAATGTTGCTGCATATAACTGTAACTACACTTAACAATCCACCACTAACCTGGCAATAAATCCACTACGTTGTGTTTTGTGCTTGTCGTCAGGGCTTCTACCCATGGCTTCTTATCAACTTTGATACGAGATGCTTGTTCAAACTTCGGAGAAGGGGAGGAACAGCGTTTAGGGCGTTCTAACCTACAAGTATAACAGCAAATGTGTACATAGGACAACTAGTGTTTAATGCACTACAGATATAATACAATATGACAGGAATCAGTACATACCGTGGATGTATAAAAAGGATCATTGAAGGACCATTGCCCGCCTTTACAGTCAATGCAAATTGTTTTCTGCTCTTCAGTTTCTCTTGTTTTGTTGCTTAAG
>NC_136273.1:70468665-70488665 GCF_964187855.1 Myxine glutinosa
AATGTTGCAGAATGAGACAAGATGTGTATTCCTGGTGTACACAGTGAGTGGATCGAATTTTATACTCCTGAATGGAAGGCAACTTCAGCAGATTCTAATTTCATTTGCTCAAGATCAGCTCCGTCAATCAAACAAACCAGATAATGACAACACAGGAATTAATCAGCCATTTGTGACATCAATGACTTTCTCAGAACTTGTCACCCACCAGTGATGGTGAGAACTTGAGTCCACCAAAGGCGATTATGCAAATGGAGGTGAGGCTTAGCCAATGGGCACATGCTTCAATGAATGAATGAAAAAAAAAATGATTGAATGATCGGCTCCATGTGGACATTAGATTACACACTCCACAGCAATGGAAAATACCAACGTCATCGACATCACCAGCTCAATGAGGAACACAGGCGTCACAATCGCGATGTCTTGTTCGAAAGAGAATGGATTAGTTGCATTTAAAATGGCGGTGCATCAGGTTAACACCGACAGGAGCCGGTGGAGCTGGGAGTTTTGTCCCGAAATGTGAGAAATTTACACACCTGGCAATACGTGGAGACGCACAGAAATGAAGTGGGACGGGTGCCAGGACAAATCCTCATGCACCTCGCTCCTATCTCCAGTTTCACCTGCTGGAGGTGATGCAGTCATCTGGACCTCAAAGGCAAAACGAGCCTTTTCACTCGACTAGACTCGAGGTACCCGGACACGTTCGATCAGATGAAAGGAGATTCGACACCGGCCGGTGACAGCCTTCTCATGCTGCGACTTCCATTTCAGATAATCTAAATATCTATAAAGCTCAGTTGACTTTTTGCTCCACCAAATAACAGCGAAACGGAGTTGAGTAAAAGGGTGAAAATTCTACAGATGCTGTGATAAATAACTACCTCTGTCGGTTTGAATGTTTGAAAGAGAATAGACGTCTCGATCAATTTTTGAATGAAATTTAAATCCCGATTTATATATATATATATATATATATATATATATATATATATATATATATATATATATATATATATATATATATATATAAGCGAGTTGTCTGTGTGTGTGTCCGCGTTTTATTCAGAGATGGCTGAACGGATCTTTATCAAACTTTCAGAGGTTCCTCAGTGAGTGCCTGGGAGTGTTCTAGGCAAAAAAAGGGAAAAAAATGAAAAATCATTCGTTTTTTTGGAGTTAAAAAAAAAAAAAATTCGCTCGATCGTGCCGAAGCCTTTTTAAATGAATGACAGTTATATACAAGTACACATTCGCATAAATAAATACAAAACAATTACCAGACATTTGAATACAAATATATCAAACAATTCCGGAAGTGTACAAAGTTGGTAGTACAGCTTCTTCTTCCTGATCGGCATCACACTTAACTCAGAAACGTGAGCCACATTCACTCAGAAACATGAGCCACTCCCCTTCCTCTCCTGCCTGCCTCCCCCCTCCCCACCCCTCCCCACCCCTCCTCCCTCCCCCTCTCCCCTCCTCCCTCCCCCTCTCCCCTCCCTTTTAAGATATAACCCACCGTTTAGAGGGGTGGGGAGGACTGTGGAGGACTCCATTGTGGATTTATTGAAGGACAACCAAGTTTTATCTGGTAATTGGCATAATTAGCTAATTAGTGAACATTTGACATAATTTCACAAAATCCTCTCATCAGGTAGTAGAGTAACACATGTATAATACATGTACCAAGCTTTGTGTGAAAAGAATGATGGGTGACATAGAAGATAGAAGTAGAAATGTGTTCTTTGTTTTTCCTTGTTTTTTATTGACGGTCTAATTTATGCAAATTATATGCATGTAATATGACAAAGAAGCGTTGAAACTGGTCTGAGTTAAAGCCAAGATTATATCTTTCAAGAAAAACTGAAAATTAGATATTAACTTGACTTTGTTTTTGTGTAAAGGCCTCTCAAAGGTACCTATGTAGTTTTCTCAATTTTTCACCAGTACTACACCCTTAAGATATAAATTCTCCGTAAAAGAGCTTCCACTTCTGACTGCTCCCCTCCCCTCCCGCTCCTCCCCTTCCCTCCCCTCCCCTCCCCTTCCATCCCCTCACCCTCCCTCCCCTTCCCCCCTCCCCTTCCAACCCATCCTCTCCTCTCCTCTCCTCTCCTCCCCTCCCCTCCTCCTGCAACGCCGGGGACTTCTGCTAGTTTAAACATAGTCTGTCTTTCTTCACCACTTACAACTGTGCATCAAATTTGTTTTTGAGCAAAAGTTAACTCCAAAAAAATGATGGAAAACAATATAGTTGAGGGAATCGATGTCATAATAATCCATCTTCATGTGTCCTACCAAGATGGCAGGTGACAAGTGCCACCTAGTGGTTGACTGCCCAGATCAACCCAAGAGATTGTAGTTTTCTTTTTCACTAAATATGTGGTTGCAAATACTTTCTCCCTGAAAGAAATACCGTTGAAACAAAGCTAGACCAGCATTGTAGTTGCACAAAAGGTGAGTAACCTGTGCGGGAGTAGAATTGACGAGGTGAACATCATTGCGTGACCTTAACGTTGTGCTTATTAAGAAACAACTCAAACGAATCCTTCAAGATCCAACAATGGTTAAAATGCTGCCGTTTGAAGGGCCAATCGACATCCCCTGACACTGCAGCCAAAATTGAATCTCATATTACGCACATAACCGAAACACCTGGACAGGATACAGTGAAGTTACGAATAAAATCAACACAAAACCCTTTCGATGCAAAAAGTAAACAATAATGCCCGGAGATAAAACTTGGCCGTGATGTTCGACCCAAAGTCAAATAAACAGACTTCACATTGTGGATACAAAATGGCCTCGCCATCAACAACACCATCCACACAACGAAGACCTAATCCCGTCGACACAACGAAGAACCGACCCCCGTGTACACAAAGAAGAACCAACCCAGTGTGCACAAAAGAACCAACACAGTGTATACAACAAAGAACCAACCCAGTGTAAACAACGAATAGTTAACCCAGTGTACACAAAGAAGAACCAACCCAGTGTACACAACAAAGAACCAATCCAGTGTACACAAGAAATAGTTAACCCAGTGTACACAGCAAAGAACTAATCTATTGTACACAACGAACGACTAACTAACCCAATATACACAAAAAAGAAATAACCATGTGTAAACAACGAATAGTTAACCCAGTGTACACAACGAAAAAATAACAGTGTACACGACGAATAGTTAACCCAGTGTACACAAGGAATTGTGTTGGGAGGGTAATCGTGAAATTGCTTACAAATGTAAAAGTGTCTTGGTGACTACACAGGATGATGTTTTGCCAAATAAGCCCATTTCCAGACCTCAAAGGTAACATCTTAGGGTTGTCACCAAAGCAGGACTATAAACGTTAATCAAAGGTTGCATTTTCACTTCTTACATTGATCTGAAGATTGTCATGATGCAGCGGACATACTACTATTATAGATGACCTCACACACCCAAATAGGAATGGGGTAATTATTTGAGGAGCAATAGACCTCAAAGGGAATACTTCGGAAAGGAGGAATACCAATCCAGATAAGGCATAGTCTCTTCCCTGCTTTTCTCTGTTGGAATTAAATGAAGAGCTTTCATAGATATGACCAAGCACAACCAAGTTGATAAAATTGGCTTATGCCTTCTCCTTGTTAATTTCCAGAAATATATTGTCATAGGATTACCGTACTTGAACGAGTATCGGAAGACGATTGTCGGGACGGAAAACATTGGGATCATGGGGACAGTTGCCCGGGAGGCGGGGAGGGGGGGGGGGAGGTTCCCTCTCATATCAAACTCGAATTGCGGGAAACAATACATCCCGAGTGTCTGTCCACCTTGAATGTGTGTAGTACTCAGGTCGCAAGCAACTATAAGAGCATATGCACAGTACAGAACCGAAGTACACAGCATGGGACAAACAACACAGTGTATGACAAGACGTGCTGTGTACATATCACAAAAGTAACGAGAACAATGTGACTGTGTCGCCAATATGCCTCCGCCATCTGCATATGTATGGGTAGGGGATCACGTTTGTGAAGTTTTGTGTTGATCGGATAAGGTTCGTTTTTCTATCCAAGATCGCTGCCAAACCAGTGACCTATGACATCATCATTTTCAAACTGTATGCAACAGTGCTGTTAGATGATAGTTTTAAAATTTCGCATCGATAGGGTGAGCGGTTTCAGAGATATAATTATTTAATATTTTCCTTCAATCCGATATGGCTGCCAAACCATGTGACCTATGATGTCATAAATTTAATATTTCAATACAAATGGGTCATAGATCATGTCCATGCAATTTCAGATTTTTAGGATAAGGAATTCGATTAAAACATTTTTGGCTGGTATACCACTTCACCTATGATGTCATTATCATGCTTTTGTTCCCCCATTGGGAGTGCTTGACAATGTGCCAAGTTGAAAAATTTTCCATTCAGAGGTTTCCGAGAAATAATTTTTTCATTATTTGCTTTTAATCCAACATGGTTGCCATACCACAAGACCTATGACATCACAATTATCATAAAAAACATTCTGCATGGGTGTGTCACTCCTACCCTGAAAGTTTTATCTCAATTGGACATGTGGTTGCTGAGAAAAACGAGGTTTAGCCCGTATAGACAGATTGACAATCCGAGAACATAATGCCTCCGGCGACTTTGTCGACGGAGGCATTAAAAGGTTCACACCGTTGTACACCGGGCAAGAGTGGTGGGCATTGGCCTCGAGCTTTTTTGGCCCGTTGTTATTACGGTTGTCCGATTACCTTTGCCTCTCTCTGTTTGTGCATTTCTGACGCAGCCACCATACCTGCCGTGTTTGAGCGGTGAAAATAAACGCAATCAATGATAGGTGGTGCTTTAGGACCAAACTGCACAGACAAAGACAAATATACTCTCGTGATCATTTGTCTCAGTAACTCATATGTGACAACGAATTCATCCTGTTGAGCACCCCACCCCCAATTCCTTTAGCAGCACTCTTCACACTGAAAAGTACACATTGGGGAAGATATAGGTATTTGTGGGTCATGATCTGTAGAGGGAGTGACTTGACTGACGGAAGCGGCAAAGGTTTTGGAGGTGAGGAGAGCTGCACTGGAGCATACCAGAGGGGGTGTCCCATTATACGTTTCACTTTGGAATGATAAAATACACAGAAATAAAACAAGAAGACGTCATGCAGAGCACGACACTTGCAAAATCCACCTCCCCCCCCCCACCAAAAAAGGATGCCATTGATACAGCAAATTGTCCATTTCATCAAGATTAAAATAGATGATCTTGATCAAAGCTCGGGTCAATAGGATGAAAAGTGATGATTTTTCAGTTGAAAAATGATTTTAGAAGTTTCACCTTGAGTTGACCTTTGACCTTTTGACCTCAGAAATAGTTGGTTTCCCAATTCAGTGAGGTGCTATGCAAATGCTGTTAAATTTTCAAGTCAATCGGATTAAAAATGGTGATTTTAGAAATTCGACCTCCAGATGACCTTTGACCTCAAAAATCGTTGGTTTCCCTATTTAGTGACTATATGCAAATGATGTTCTATTTTAAGGCCAATCTGATGAAAATTGACTGTTTTTCAGATTAAAATTGATAATTTTGGAAATTTGACCTCGAGTTGACCTTTGACATTTTGACCTCAAAAATAGTTAGTTTCCCAATTTAGTGAATCAATGTGCAAATCCTGTTCAATTTCCAAGTCAATGGGATGAAAAGTGACGGTTTTTCAGATGAAAATAGATTTTGGAAATTTGAGCTCAAGTTGACCTTTGACCTTTTGACCTCAAATAGTTGGTTTCCCAATTTAGTGACTCAATATACATATGCTGTTCAATTTTCAAGTCAATCGGATTTAAAATGTCGATTGTAGAAATTCAACGTCAAGATGACCTTTGACGTCAAAATCAATAGGCTTCTCAATTGTGACGACCTCTACAGCTTGGTGAAGTTTCGTGACGATCAGTTTAGAATTGTGACCTGAAGGTCAGACAGACAGAATAACAAACGCAACCGACCAATACACTTGAAAAATCTTCGATTTTGCGAGTAATAAAAACAAGTACAGATACATTCAAAGTACACCGCCCCCATGCCAAATAAATAAATAACATCCTCCAGCGCGGCATTTCTGGGGCGCCCTTGGCACCCGGCGATACCGCCGTGCAGCACAGACTATTAGGAGGGAGAGGTGTACAATAATTGATTAATTGCATAATTAAAATCAATAAATAATGATCATAAAATATTTTTAGTCAAATGGCCGAAACCACTAAAGCTTTAGTGGTTTCTTAGTCACCGAAACCACTAAAGCACTTCATCCGAAGCTGTAACTTTTTGAAGATTAAATAAGTCATTAATCGAAAAAATGAAATGATTGAATAATCAATAAATCAAAAATACCCTTTACAGCCAAATCACTTGGTCATTGTCGTGTTCAAATCAGCTTCCGAGCTCAAAAGGTGCAAATTTCAAGAAAAAGGAAATAAAAAAGCAATTAATCGATAATAATGAAGGAACTAATCAATTAATTGATGAATCAAACAAAAAAATACTGTTTTTTCCAAAGCACTTGCTCACCATTGTGCCGAAATTACAGCTTCCTAGCTCAAAGGATGGCTGAGATATCGCCTGGACAAACAAACAAATGAAAAATCACTCAGAGCGACACTTGCCAAAACAGAACAAAGTAGATGGCACACAGTAGAGCATCCTTTTGAGCTCAAAAATAATTAGTGATTTAATTCAGTAACCTGATATGCAAATAAACTTCAAAGTTTAAGTTAATTGGATGAAAATTGACAATTTTATAAATTTGGCCTATGTTGACCTTTTGGCCAATGTTCATCTCAAAAATAGTTAGTGGTTGGTTTCAGTAAGCTGATATGCAAATCCTATTCAGATTTCAAGTGAATCGGATGAAAATTGAGGATTTTAGAAATTTGATATTGTTGTTGACCTTTGGCCGATGTTGACCTTTTGGCCTATGCTGATCTCAAAAATAGTTGGTGGTTGAATTCAGTTCGCTGAAATGAAAAGCAAATTCAACTCTCAAGTCAATCGGATGAAAATTGAGGATTTTAGAAATTTTAAAAAAAAGGTTGACCTTTGGCCTATGTTGACCTTATGACATGTTGATCTGAAAAATAGTTGGTGGTTGGATTCAGTTAGCCGATATGTAACTCCTATTTAAATTTCAAGTCAATCGGATGCAAATTGAGGATTTTAGAAATTTAAAGAAAAGTGGTTGACCTTTGGCCTATGTTGACCTTTTGACCTTTTGACCTCAAAAATATATATGATTTTGTCAGACCACGAACTCTACCATTTGGTGAAGTTTCGTGGAGATCGGTTTCAAATTGTAACCTGTAGGAAAGTACAAGTGAGCGGCCAGACAAAAACACAAACACCACGACACAAACCGAGTGAACAACATACTTGCAAAATTTTTTTTTTTTTTTTTGGCAAGTAACAAATGAAAAATCACTCAGAGCGACACTTGCCAAAACAGAACAAAGTAGAATGGCACTCAGTAGAGCATCCTTTTGACCTCAAAATAATTAGTGGTTGAATTTAGTGACCTGATATGCAAATCAACCGTAATTAATCAGATGAAAATTGACAATTTTAGAAATTTGCCCTATGTTGACCTTTTGGCCCATGTTGACCTTAAAATAGTTGGTGGTTGGTTTCAGTAAGCTGATATGCAAATCCTTTTCAAATTTCAAGTCAACAGGCTGAAAATTGAGGATTTTAGAAATTTCAAAAAAGTGGTTGACCTTTGGCCTATGTTGACCTTTTGGCCTACGCTGATCTCAAAAATAGGTTGTGGTTGAATTCAGTTAGCCGATATGTAAATCCTATTCATATTTCAAGTCAACCAGATTAAAATTGAGGATTTTAGTTATTTGAAAAAAAGTGGTTGACCTTTGGCCTATGTTGACCTTTTGACCTCAAAAATATATAGGACTAGCAGAAGTACCCGGCATTGCCGGGCGGGGGAGGGGAGAGGGAGGGGAACGAGGGGGGGGGGAGCGAGCCCCTTGGCAAAGCGAGCGATTTTTTTTTTCATAGCGTCATAGCGTCATAGCGTTTCATAGCGTCATAGCGATTTTTTTTTTCATAGCGTCATAGCGATTTTTTTTTTCATAGCGTCATAGCGATTTTTTTTTTCATAGCGTCATATCGTCATATCGTTCATAGCGTCATATCGTTCATAGCGTCATATCGTTCATATCGTCATCACGTGATCGCTCTGAGCGAATCAGCGCCCACCTGCTCTGATTCCGTTGATTCCGTGCGCTGAAATGCGCTGAGGTAAATATGAATAAAAAATATGGATCGTCAAATATTTTGAGTTCGGCCATGTTCGTCCCACGCTCAATGGCCATGTCTATGTCAAATATCAAGCACGTAAGCCTCTCCGTTTAGGAGTCTATCGGTAACATTACACACACACACACACACACACACACACACACACACACACACACACACACACACACACACACACACACACACACACACACACACACACACACACACACACACACACACACACACACACACACACACACACACACACACACACACACACACACACACACACACACACACACACACACACACACACACACACACACACACAGATTTTGTCGGACCACAAACTCTATCATTTGGTGAAGTTTCGTGAAGATTGGTTAAAAACTGTGACCTGTAGGCAAGTATAACACTGAGCAGACAAACAGACAGACAAAAAACACGCAAACCAGAGTGATCAACATACTTGCAAAATTTTTGTTTTATTCTTGCCAAGTAACAAGAAAGAAACCGGAGTGAAAACTGAGTACTTCCTTTCAGTACGCGTCATTGCCGGGCCCCCTTCGGTGCCTGGCAATGACGTTATGCAGCGCCTGGGAATGGCTTAGGAAAGGAGCGGTATACAACAGAAAGGTAAATAAATTACATATACCCACAGTTCACACATTCGTTAGAATGCTAAATGTCTATCACAGCATTAGAAACTGGAAGGGCACTCGGTAGAGCACATACCTCCACCAGGCTGAAGAGTTTACGTTTTGTATCAAACTGATAGGCCAGATTTACATTCAGACCTGAGTGCAGTGCAGTGGGCTTGGTCGAGCATAACTGACCAGGGATAATCAGCAACAACAAAAACAACAACAAGGAGCGGACCTACATCATTGTTCATCGCTTTATCTTTTATTTATTTTTTCCAAACAAATGGTAAAATTGGTTATTTTCTTCTCCCCCTCCCCCTCTTTAACGACAACAGATAGCGGTGTGCTGTTCACCAGGTGTACATAAACCACTGCCTTTTACAATGCTTTAGGTCATGGCAAGTCAACAACAGAAATCGTTATATGATAGAAACCGAACACGTGTGTACTCGCATGTTAAAATTTGCAAAATGCTTTGGTATGAACAAAGAACAAAGGAACACGTTTTTATTTTTCTTAAATTTAAATTTGGAGCAAAACAACAACAACAACAAACATCAAATCACAAAACACACCAGATTCCAATTAAAACACCTTGACCATTCATACTGAAAGCAAAATGTTAAACTGGTTTTGAGCCATAAATGACCGACACAAGACCACTTGGCCCAAACATGACACGTCACTCAGGTTTACCTGTTCCTCGGTCTGTTCGATGAGTCGACGGTATTCTAACCTACGACCCAGCTCGGAGAGTGCCGTTTGATGCAAGGCCTCCTGGGTACCTTGAAATGCAAGGATCCGGTCGAAGATTGTGCGCAGTTGAGTGAGCATTGCCTGCAAACACGGATCAAACAACAGGACGGTTCCTCCTCACAGTGAGGCTAACTTTTGCGATGCTCAAGGTGCATGTGCAATTCCAAGACACATCGAGACGATAGTCGCAATCCTCGGACTCCTAATGCCGTGAAAGCAAATCGCCCCTACATTCAATCCAGCAGCAGTGGTTTTGTACGTACTAGACTTAAGCCATCTTGTTCAAAAGTGGGACATTCTAAGAACACCCACCCATGACTCTTTCTCAAGCAGACACCGTGAAATGACCGCGTCCAGAAAATCATGGTGTGCCGCCAAGATGTGGTCCAGGTCACCAGCTTGGTGCACGACACGTAGCAGGCTCGCCCATGAGCACTCCAGCACCTGCACATGCCGGAAGAATGAGGCAAATCCACTTTCACTCAACACATTTCCACCAATACAGGTAAAACTTCAAAATATAAATCGCTGATGCAATTTACAGAGACAAAAAGATAAATAGGCCCAAAATACCGACCATACCTCAAAGGTAATATAATACTGCATCTGATGTACAAAGTGGATCATTTCGGCAGCAAGGATGTTACACTGATGGAGAACGCCAAAGAGCTCTAGAAACAAAACAAGAAAACAATGAAACTGCAACTTTGATTCCAGGTATCACCAACATGAAAACACTAACGGATATGGTCACTAAAGCATTCTTTATTAGCTTCTATATGTATATCACATGTAGAAAAGGAAACAGATGTCAGTTCACTTTTACACGGAATTACAAGGACATCAAGAGACAAATGAAAATAGTAATGAGATTCGAACTTGGCATTACTAAAGGCCCAACCTGATCACACCAAACATGCCAAATTCTTGATCAGAGGATTTTCATTGTGGAAACAGCAACAAAGGAAAAACCTCAAACATGGTACACATGCGGCACTGGTAAATAGGTATCAAGAGTACCTGCTACAGGACCTCTTTAAAGCAGCCAATCACTACCCAAACCTGATCATTACATGTGATCACCTAAACTCTACCATTTGTATGCAAACTTTACTTTCTTTTATGCTCGAGGTATTCCAAGAACGACAGGGTAGATTACTTGGTAGCCATGAGGTTATATAGGAAATGTCTGGTTCTGAGTTCAACCATGATGAGATCTGATTTATTTAACAAAATTGCTATTCTGGTGCATAATTGCTAACAGGAAGGAGGGCCTGCATGCCAAGAGCGTGCCATCCTTGGATGGACATGTAAAGCTGGCATAAAAAAAACCAAAAAAAAAACCACCTTTGGAGGCCATTTTTCCCCGCAAAGCGGGGGTTGGTCTTTTTCGGGGACCGTGGTTGTTGTTGTTTTTTGGTCCCCTTCGTGAAGCAATGTTTTACGGCCGGATGCCCTTCCTGACGCCAGCCATTTTTGTCGCCTTTTTACGACAAGCAGGGAATTACCAGTGAACTGGTAGTCAATTAGCCGACCTCGGAAGGATGACAGGCTGAGTCAACCCCCCTGGGGTTAATTCAGCAATCGACCGGGATTCGAACCCAGGATCCTTGGATCCTAAGCTGGCACCCTAGCCGCTAGCCCAACACCAGGCATTGTGATCTAAAATTAATCAACAACAGCACTCTTCGATGTTGACTGATATGCCTCCACCCACATTATGACATCATTATACATACTTGTACCAAGTTCGATTTAGATCCCTTCAGCTGTTCTCAAGTTTCACATTTTTACATGACATGACCTCTGACCTTTGACGCCTAAATCTAAATCAGTTTGTCTTTGAATCATAATATGTACTTGTACCAAGTTTACTCAAAATCCTATCACTGGCTCACAGGTTATCACAATAACAGAATTTGTACCCAACGGGACCTCTGAACTTTGACCTCTTGACCCCGTAATCGAATCTGTTTACCTTTACATCATTATACATACTTGTACCAAGTTTGACGTAGTTCCCTCCATGTTCTTAAGTACTCATGGTAACAATAACCGATTACACTGACCTTTGACCTCTTGATCCCAAAATCAAATCAGTTTATCTTTTTGCATCATAATACATACTTGTACCAACTTTGGTAAATATCCCATCGCTGGTTCACAAATTATCATGGTAACAGGATTTTCACCGAACATGACCTCTGACCTCTTTCATTATTATTACATATATTTATTTTTGTATACAAGATCGAGGCTCGTGTAAGAGCTCTTGACCCCAAAATCGAATCAGTTCATAGTTACATCATAGTACCTACCTTGGTCGAAGTTTGATTTAAATATTTTCAGCCATTCAAGTTATCAAGCCTGGTGTTGGCTTAGTGGTTAGGGTGCCGGCTTGGGATCCTAGGATCCTGGATTCGAATCCCGGTCGATCGCTGAATTAATGCCAGAGGGGTTGACTCAGCCTGTCATCCTTCCGAGGTCGGCAAATTGAGTACCAGTTCACTGGTAATTCCCTGTGTGTCACAAGAGGGGACTAACAGGGTTGGCGGCAGGAAGGGCATCCGGCCATAAAATATTGCTTCAAAAAGGGGACAACGGTGCCCGAAAAAGGCCAACCCCTGCTCTGCGGGGAAAAATGGCATCTAAAGGTGGTGTGTGGTTCGTTCAAGTTATCGTGGTAACAAAAACCTATCAAGGATGCATGCATGGACACTCAAAAACATGATGCCTCCGGCGACTTTGTTGGCGAAGGCATAAAAAAATCTTTTAAAAAGTGGTCAACGAAACAAAATCCACAATATGTTTTGGAAATCATAAGCAATGTATACAGGGTACGTACTCCAATTTATTCTGCAGCTTTGGGTTAGCTCATTTGCACATGTACAATAGGTGGGAATATCAAGGTTGTGGATATGCCACGGTCATGATTTGTCAGAGACAATTGCCCTTTGCCTTAATTAGCTTGTGCAAAGTGCCTCACATCTTTATTAAACATATAAAACTTCACAAGACTTTAATGCAGATCAATCTGTCTTGCCCCGTACCCAAGGATTAATCAGCATCCCCAGACACCAAAGGTCAAAGGTCGAGGCAATTCCCAACACATGACCGGAAGGAAAATTGGCACGAGTCACAGTAAACCTTCGTGGATTTACACCTGCAAGGGAATGGCTGAGTGGTTAAAACCTTGCTGTACTGCCCTCAACCGTGTGGGTTTGCTTCCCATGGCCGATCGAATTAGAAAATTCTGCACCATGCAATGGAGTGGCGACCAGATCACGATTGGTTCTTAGCCACAGAAATGTTCACAAGTTGTCGTTAGCACCCCGATGCATGCATTGGCAATGGTATGGGCCTCCACCACCACCGCCACCACCACCACACCTGCATAGTGAGCTTTTGTCAGTCTACTTGACAAGTTAGGATGAAAGGTTTCTTTGATGTGGGCCTTACGGGCGAATATGCAACTTGACACAGACGCATCCAACCAGCTTCCATCAGTCACAGCTCATTGGTCACAACGTTAGCAGGTGGCAGCCAATCAGCCGGAATGACACACTGCACATGAACAGGTTACCATTTGCCCTGAAGGTATTTAACATGGAATGAAAGTCTTTCCCAGAATGAAATAAAGAATTGCTTAAGCAACCCCATGGGACCATAAATACAGCTTCTCATTGGTCAATTGATGATAAATGTCAAGTTAAAGGGAATACCAAACATGGTATTTTAAATAAACAAAGCACCACCTAAAATTTTTGACAAAAAATATATATACCTTTTGAGATTACTTTTTTCCTGGTAGATGTACAAAGTAAGCTTATGCCTCGCTTTCAAAAGGTACATCTTTCTATCCGCAAATGTAAAATAACAAACAAGAAATTGAAATAGGAGGGACTTTGAATAAGTTGTACGAACGAGATACTCACAATTGTCCAAGACACTGGTATTTTCATTATTCGATGTATAGGTTTCGAGTTTGTAAGTACAATACGCATGCACGCACACAACAACTTTTTGGGCATGTCTTGGGCTGGTGTGAATATCTTTTGTATAACTTTTTGAATGTCCCACAGTTTTCAAGAAAATCCTTTTTACCTCCACCACCGAGGGTTGACGGACGTTATGTTTTCACCCGTCTGCTCGCTCGTGAGCAGGATATCTCAAGAGGGTATGGACGGATCCAGACGAAACGTGACGGACAGGTTGGGTGAGTGACAAGGACGAATATATTCGATGTTGGTGAAGATCCGAATCCGGATACGAGAATTTTTAAATTTGTTAAGTGATCCTTCACCATCGAGAGACGAGGCCATCGAGAGAATATTTCAAAAGTTTGTGGACAGATTATGACAAAACGTGGTTTATGAGTTGGGTAGCTGACAAGAACAAGCAGATTCGATTTTGGTTAAGGTTCTGATGCAGATCCGGCCTATCGATGGGAAACAAATAAACTCTTCAGCCAGGTGGAGGTATATGCACCCTACTGGATGCCATTCTATTTGAAGCTGCATCAAGCGGCAAGAACACGTTATCGACAGCTAAGCATTGGAATATATTTATGCCTTTCTGTGTAGGTGACGTTGATGATAACATATGAATGCCTCTTAGCTCCAGTAATGACCGCCAAATGGTCCATGCACAGAGGTGAAGACTATAATAAGAGAGGCGTCAAAAGTTCTCAGAATGGGCTATTCCTCGACATTCGAGTGCCATGGTTTTACTTCCGTTATAAACTGAAATTTACGTTTGTCATATGCTCGTAGTTTCATCGATTCCAAGTCGCTTGGTGTTCCAGAGTAGCATCAAGAGGTTGCGACATCAAACTATTATGGATCTTGCTTGAAGAGAGCATCGGTGGGTACGGTAATCACATTTTCATGTGAAGAAGGTTTCAGCTCAAAATAAATCAAGGAAATCATGGTGGTCATTTATATTCTGCAGTAGCCAAATGAGCGGCTGACTTCAAACGGTTAGGCGAGTCCCTTGAAGGTGACCCCGGGTCAGTACAGCCGGAAGGTGCGACTGACCCACAAACTTGCTCAGGTTGAAGCATTAATCATGGATGACCTCCATGTTAAGATCACCAAAATGTCCAGAGAACATGGAATTTCTCAATACATAGGCATGTCCACCATACTCAACACTTTGGAAAGGCAGTGTTATCCCTTCCACAGACACTTGGGTGTGTCCAAGGTCTCAGCACGGCAAGTCTCCTGCAACCTCAGCACACACGATCAACAACAAAAGCTGGTATCATGTAGTAAGCTTCTCATACTGATAAACACAGACACAGCCGACCTCATCACTTGTTGGTAACTGGTGATGAAGTGTGGAGGCATCATGGTCTCGATTTTCTGAATGTCAAGGGAGTCCGGCTGATTGACTATATGCTTCACAAAACAACAACCACACGAGACTATTATGCCAGCCTCATGCAATAACTGCAACAGGCCATCAAGGATAAATGCTGATGGATGTTGACCAAAGGTGTGCTACTCCCTTGTGCCTCACGCCAGTGTATAGGGCCTGTGTCGCTCAAACTGCCATCTGACTGTGTCACCCTCATACAGCTCCAGAGCATGCCCCCAGCGGCCATTATCAATTCCAACATTTGAAGTCCCACCTGAGTGGTTGTTGACATCTTGATGAGGAAGAACTGACTGAAGTAATGGAGGCACAGCTGAAGTAGCAATCTAAAAACAACTTGGTACCTCTGCCACTGAAGGCGGCCGGAAGTTACGTTTTCACCCGTTTTTGTGTTTGTTTGGCTGTGAGCAGGATATCTCAAAAAGTTACGGATGGATCTGACGAAATTTGTTGGACAGGGTGGGTATATGACAAGATGAATTGATTGTTTGTTGGTAAAGATGCGGATCCGATAATTTTTAAGTGATTGTTCCCATTGAGAGATATGACCAAAAACGATAAACAGAATAGCACGATTTCTCAAAACGTTGTGGACAAGTTATGACAAAACCTGGTGGATGAGTTGGGTAGGTGACAAGAACAAGCCGATTAGATATTGGTTCAGGTCCAGATCCAGATCCGGCCCATCAGTGGGATACAAAACATAAACTGCTCATTCTGGCAGAGGTATGCACTCTACCGAGTGCCGTTCTTGCATTTATACAGGCATTGGCAGTTTGAAAGACAAATGGAGCAAGTGAAATGAAGTCGAGGGACATTAAATGGAAATTTTAAAATAAAAAGTTTATGTGTCTTGGACTAATGTGTGTATCCCATTTCAAAAATGTTTTCAATTGTTGACCACAACCTTCCTTACTGACTATAATACATCAGATTGTTCAAAATAAAGAAGTGGACAAAACATGCCCTCTCTGGTTGTAATTTGCCCTTTTTACACCCTCAGATCAAAATAATGTCGCTGGTGGAAATTGTCAAATTACATGACAGTAAAATACTGTATGTGCAGAATTAAATATTGTTATGTTTGTAGGGGGTAGACAATGATTACCTTAGAGCCAGGTAGAATGTATAGATTAGTGTGCTCCGACTGTCGTGAAGAAGAAGAAGCCTCAATGTATCATAAGTAGGAAATTTGCGGACCATATGCTGTGGAAGAGAGTGCATCTTCATCCCCATGAGAGGGGTGGGGTTTGTTAATTAGCAAGGGATTATGGGTAATTAATCCCATGTATGTAATTGCCTCTGTAATCTTTTCCTGTGTTCCTTATGACCGCACTATGCACCATAGACAAGCCAGGCAATCGACACCATAATTAATGACACTAATTAAAAACCAACCGGAACCAGGCATCGAATACTACTGTGGATAACATCGACTTGGTGAGCACACAGGACAAAAGGTCCGTGAGGCCACGCCTCGAAGACCAGTGATTGGTCCGGAATTTGATTGGCACAAGGACTGGTAAGATGGGACTCGCTGATAGGAGCGGACACGGAGACGTCGTGGGATGACGTCAGAGCCTCAAGTACAAAAGAGTTGGAACAGCGGACATTTTCTCTTCTCGCCTCTTCACTTTCTGGATCCCATAGCGAACAGTCGCTTTTTGGCTTGTCTTGCACAAGGGAGATTGATCACGAACAGTCGTGTTCATAGACATCTTCATAGAGATCGTGAGGAGGAAGGACTGCGGACCGAGAGCTGCAGCTTCCCGCGCGAGGACAACAAAGATAAGCGCGGCTGGAAGAGCGAACTGTGCATGGAGGCCTGGTTTTCCCACCCACACACTGTGGGGCAAAGCGTGCGGTTCCCGCCAAGGCCTCAGCCGATCTTTGACAATTCCTGACGAGATACACCAGCCGATTTGAGCTAAGTGCTACAAACAACACATTTATTTTTCAGTTAATTTATCCCTTGTCTGTATACGGGTATGTGTGGGAGCGCTCCAATTAGGAATATAATTTTATCGTGCATTATTTTGTGACCGGCATTTTCTTTAATAAAGCTGGTATTTTTGTACATTTTAATTCCATGTCGTTTGAGTTAATTTATCCAGGTGCGAAGATGTATGGTAGAGCCGTCCAGGTAAGTTCGTCAGCCCCCTTTCCCTCGCGTATAACGAAGGTCCACCATTGGATTGAACGCCTTGGAGTTTAAAGCTCGTTTGGTCGTCCGTGTCACCCTGCGTGTCACCCTGCGTGTCACCCTGTTCATCAGAGGGTAGTCACACGACAATATATAGCATGACATGTATTTTTCTGACAGACGAATACTGATCAAAATAACTTTGTGTGTTTATGCTCCGCTGTTTGATGGGGGTAAGGAAAACAGGTGTGGTACTGATGAAGGTGTAACTGATGCTCAACCTGTCGATTCTCCTTGTAAAAGTCACACTGTATTGTGTAACTAACATACAGTGAACTCATCGCAAGAAAATCAATTCAACAATTGGTTAACCATGTTTAATCACCTCCACCACTGAAGGTGGACGGAGGTTATATCTTTACCCGTTTCTGTCTGTGAGCATGATATCTCGCCCATGGTTGCCTCCTCAAATTATACAACGCAGGAACCACTACAGTTGCTTACGACACAATCCGTCTTTTCAGCTTTAAGTTCAGTGATATTGCACCCTGACCATTCTCGGATGTATCAACACAGTGCATCTTTACTCGGCCTACCAAACGACATCCCTCAGGAAAACCACACATGACAGCTGCTGCCAATCCACCATGCCAAATCACATGGCCCAGCCATGCTGCCTTTCACTCCATCACATTGCTACTGCTGAGACACCTTCGGTCGCCGATCATCTCCATTAGACTCTCTTTTGTAACACGGTCGTACAACTTGATGTTAAGCAGGTATCGCTAGATGGTTCGGCCAAAGCCGTCTAACTGCCTGATAGCTGTTGCCTTTAATGACAAGGTGGTGGCACCGCCTTGTTACTTGTAGAAAATAAATTTCATGTCGTGATTTTGGAACTCTTACTGAAACAAGCTTGTTGACCTATTTTACTCACAGCCACGCAAGCCAAAGCTTTTCCAACATGCAACCACCGATGGTGAGGATAACAGGATTTCTAAAATATAATAACGTGAGAAGGTTTGCTGGGATAAGATAACAAATAAAAACATAAAACCCCATGTGCCATTGTGTGGGTGACAGACCGGGCAGGGAGTGTAGCAGGCGTCCATTGCACATCTGGTTCGTCCAGATGTCTGTGAGTGCGTGCTCCGTTCGCTTGGCATGCCATAGGAAGTGAAACGCACGCCGGTACAGCTTCATGCTCTCCTCCGTGAACACCTGTGGACAAGGGGAGTTGGGGGGGGGAGTGGAAACTCGGAAGGAAAGATTTACTGGGTTCCTTCAATTACCAGGTCATGCATGGGTCAGAGATATCTGAGATACCAGCCAGGTCTTCATGGTTGCCCAAGATTACCTGAAACGCTACCAGTGACAATGAAAGGGAATGCAAGTTAATCCTTCATTGACAATCCAAGCTGCAATGAGCGAATACGACGTTCAAGTAGTTTCCAGGGCTTTGCAAAAGTATGGACAAGTAACAACTGTCAAGTTCTTTCCCTCAAGCATTACCCTCTTCTGTACAAAATCTGTCACCCAGGTAAAACCACGTTCTCCACCCAAGAAAAGTTTCCAATTTCAAAGCAGAAAATGCTTGGGTCTGTGAGGAATTATTTTGGAAAAATTTATTCTTGAGAAATAAAATTAATTTCACAGAACTTTCTATCCCGAGTTAACTCTTCAATTATAATCCAACTGTATCCACACCAGTCTCCACATATGTATATTATAATCACACCAGTCTCCACATATTTATATTATAATCACACCAGTCTCCACATATGTATATTATAATCACACCAGTCTCCACATATGTATATTATAATCACACCAGTCTCCACATATTTATATTATAATCACACCAGTCTCCACATATGTATATTATAATCACACCAGTCTCCACATATTTATATTATAATCACACGAGTCTCCACATATTTATATTATAATCCACACTTGTCTCCACATATTTATATTGTAATTATAATCCACACTAAGTTTCCACATATTTATATTATAATTATAATCCACACTTGTCTCCACATATTTACATTGTAATTATAATCCACACTAGTTTTCCACATATTTATATTATAATCCACACTAGTCTCCACATATTTATATTATAATTATAATCCACACTTGTCTCCACATATTTATATTGTAATTATAATCCACACTAGTTTTCCACATATTTATATTATAATCCACACTTGTCTCCACATATTTATATTGTAATTATAATACACACTAGTTTTCCACATATTTATATTATAATCACACGAGTCTCCACATATTTATATTATAATCCACACTTGTCCACATATTTATATTATAATCCACAGTTCAAAATATCAAATACCCAAAAATATAATTACAGGCACTTTTAAAAACATTTTTTTAAATGAAACTTTGTATGTGCAATCAACAGTGTGAGACATATGTAATATGTAACGAATTTTTTGATTTGTCCCCCGGTTCCTAGCCCCTCGGCATGGCACATGAGGTCACAGGGGTCAAACCGAAAAATTTTTAAGTCTAAATTTGATATTGGGTCATTCCTCGTGGATTTTTTTTTGCCATCTTTCAACTTTGCTTTTAGTGGCATATGCGGGGATTTGCTATGGCATGCCATCAACTTCGCTCTAGTCTCCCAATGTGGTGTACAGGGTCGAGTCCTCAACAATTTCTGAAATGATTAATAACTTTCTTCAAATAAAAAAAAACTTCATCGCTCAAAACCTTGACAGACAATAATACTCT